>NW_015555781.1:4062615-4085686 GCF_001515605.1 Sinocyclocheilus anshuiensis | reverse complement strand
GGCCTCCTGAATTGCCTGCTCCGCCATGGCCTCCTGAACTGTCTGCTCCGCCATGGCCTCCTGAGTTCCCTACTTCGCCATTACCTCCTGAACTGTCTGATCCGCCATGGCCTCTTAGTCTGCCTGCTCCGCCATGGCCTCCTAGTCTGCCTGCTCCGCCATGGCTCCCCAAGCTGCCTGCTCCGCTATGGCGCCCCGAACAGGTACCAGAGCACCCACCCCCCGGATGGGATGTTGTGTGGCGCGAGGACGCGCCTTCCGGGAGGGGGGAGTAATGTCAGACTCTGTTCCATGTCTGTGTGTGTTTTGCTCCCCATGTGCCTTCCTTGCCCTTATTTGGTCCTTCCTGTTCCTGTCCCCATTTAGTCAAGTCAAGTCAAGTCTGCTTTATTGTCAATTCTTCCAAAGCTGAATTTTCAGCAGCCATTACTCCAGTATTCAGTGTCACATGATCCTT
Organism: Sinocyclocheilus anshuiensis; assembly: GCF_001515605.1. NCBI lineage: Eukaryota > Metazoa > Chordata > Actinopteri > Cypriniformes > Cyprinidae > Sinocyclocheilus > Sinocyclocheilus anshuiensis. The sequence continues at coordinate 4,085,229 of NW_015555781.1, read as the reverse complement.
CAGAAATCATTTTATTTATTAAAAGTGTATAAAAGTGTATTATGGTTTCCTAGACAGACAGACAGACAGATAAATAGATAGATAGTAGATAGATAGATAGATAGATAGATTATTTATTAAAAAAAATTGATTTACCTTTATTTAACCAGGAAATTAAAAACTCTTGAGATTTAAAATCTCATTTACAAGAGGGTCCTGGCCAAGATAGGCAGCACATTTAGTTACACATAAAACAAAATACATTCGTTTACATACACAGAAACATACACAAATCACTCAAAACATGTACAACCAGGAGAGGCACACTTAAATGTTATGATGGTCTGGTGTTTTGTGAGAGTATGTGTGTGTATTTGTTGTACATCATTCACTGGAGGTGCAAATAACAAATAACACACTAGAGATGGTCACACCAGACGGACCTTCTCATGGTTCATCTTGTATTCTCTCTAATATGCAAGCATAGGGGCACTACACTGCACACTCTTAAAGGGATAGTTAACTTAAAAATGCTGAATGTCATTATTTACCCTCATGTCATTGAAAACATTATGCTATATTTTTATATAAAATAATGACAGCATTAACTATCCCTTTAATGTATATTGCTTCTTCCTAATTGCTATCTGCCTTTCCATGTCCTCTAATTTGAGAGAAGCATCACCATATTAATTTTCCCCATCTTTTATTGTATGTTCAGGTTCAATCAAATGGAAGTGGTATATATCACCTTCCTCTCACCTAATTCCAGTTCTGAGTCACTGTCTCTATTGTTTGTGAATTGATGAACAGAGAATACAGAGAGAGGGTAGAGAGAAGAGAAAAAAAGGACAGATGAAAAGAGCAGAAAGATGAAAGGAGACTAAGATCGTTAACATAAGGGACAAAAAAGAGAAAATACAAGGCATGTGTCTGACTCTGTTCCATGCCTGTGTGTGTTTTCTTCCCCCACGTGCTCCAGGTTATGTTTATGTCCTTATTTGGTCTTCCTGTTCCTGTCCTAACCGTGTTTCCAGGTGTTCCCCTTTTAGTTCTGTTGTTCCCAGGTGTGTCCCATTAGCTCCCTTATTATTTAAGCCGTGTGTGTTTCCATTCTTCCTTGTCCGGTATTGTGAATGTCTTTATATGTCTACCTCCTTTGCTACGTGTGTTTTCCTGGTTCCCTTGACGTAATTAAATTCCCCTTGTTGATGTACTTCTGGTCTCCTCGTTCCTCGCTCCGTGCTCCCTCACAGTAGCAACGTGACAGAATACCGGACCGTGATCAGGCGAGCCACGACCCGATCACCTACGTGAGGGCATTCGTGCCGCTTGCCCTCGCCAGCTCCCTCGATGAGGAAACCCTGGTGACGCTGTTCCGGCTCGGGATCACATACCATCGCCACGTGGAACTCCCAGACACCACCAACCTCGACTGGAAGGAGGCGGTCATCTGGTGTCTGGAGATCCTCCGATCCCGATCCGGAACCCCTCCGCCGGCCGTTCCACAGTCAAGCTGCCGGCCGCTCCAAAGTCAAGTCCGGCATTCTCAAGCCCACCGGTGGTTCCTCAGTCAAGCCCACCGGCCGCGGGCCCGTGTTTGTTTTTCCTTTTTTGCGAAAAGTGTTTTGTTTTTTCCATTCATTTCTCCCCGCCCAAATGGAGGAATGGGCGATGTTCATCGCCGTGGTTTAGGCAAGCAGCGACCCTGTCATCTACGCGAAGGCATTCGTGCCGCTTGCCCTCACCAGCTCCCTCGATGGGGAAACCCTCTTGACTTTGTTCCGGGCTCGGGATAACATACCATCTGCCAATGGAGCTCCCAGACACCACTAACCTCGACTGGAAGGAGGCGGTCATCTGGTGTCTGGAGAGCCTCCGATCCCGATCCGGAACCCCTCCGCCGGCCGTTCCACAGTCAAGCTGCCGGCCGCTCCAAAGTCAAGTCCGGCATTCTCAAGCCCACCGGTGGTTCCTCAGTCAAGCCCACCGGCCGCGGCTCACTCAAGCCCGCCGACCACACCTTTCACCCTGAACCTAAAGGGGAATCTAAGGAGGAGATTTAGTCTTCCTGTTCCTGTCCTGATTGTGTTTCCAGGTGTTCCCCTTTTAGTTCTGTTGTTCCCAGGTGTGTCCCATTAGCTCCCTTATTATTTAAGCCGTGTGTGTTTCCATTCTTCCTTGTGGTGGTATTGTGAATGTCTGTATATGTCTACCTCCTTTGCTACGTGTGTTTTCCTGGTTCCCTTGATGTAATTAAATTCCCCTTGTTGATGTACTCCTGGTCTCCTCGTTCCTCGCTCCACGCTCCCTCACAGTAGCAACGTGGCAGCATGAGTTGGGAAAGAGTGGGAGACAGAAAGATAGTTTTCAGCCTTGTGTTTCAGGAAGACACAAGAGCATTCTAATGCAACATGGTAGAAATGAGGATCAATGACTATATGTCTGTCTTGTGTGAAGGTCTAGGTTGAGTTGAGCGAGGAAACATGAGTGAGATGAGAGGACACTGGACACTTGAGAGTACCAAAATATGTATAGAATAGAATAGAATAGACCTATTTTAATAGATATATTAACAGTATTTATTCAAGTGAGGGTTTCCCAAACTGGTTCGTGAAGGAACTGCAAGGGGTTTATGAGCTGATGAAAACCTAAAAATAAAACCTAAAAACGAAACACTTTCTAAACAAAGACAAAACATTTTATTTGTATACCTGCATGTCATGTGACCATCAACCACCATTAGAAAACTGTGAACGTGCAGATGTGTTGTTAAATTACTGAAATACTTCTACAGGGGTAAATATTTTAGGCCAAAGAGGTTCGACTGACAAAACATTTGGAGAATGTCTGATCAGAAGTCTTATCAAAGACTCATTAAGTTTGTTTTTATATTTTTATATTTCTCCAGAATTAATAACTATAATAAATACCAAAAATATTAAAATTATACCGTAAAAGCATTTTGTGTAGCTTTTACTTGTTACCACTACTGATGTTGTGTGTGCACCCTTAATTTACCTGAGCTGAGTGGCAAAACCACATTTTTTTCTGAGGTATTGCCTACCTTGCCTTCTAGGAAAAAACGCCCCTTCTGCACACACAGATTTGCACACATTCATTCTCACATTTTACGAGTTCTGAATGAAATTTATTAGGTGATGTGATTACCCAGAGAGAAAACCCATTTACATTGTACGACTGAATATTCTTGTCTAAACACACTCACACACACACACACACACACACACACACACACAATCATAATGATGATAAAGCGCTAATTGTGCAAGCAACCTCATAAAAGCTGAGGAGAAACCCACTCTCACTGCAGTTCAGCTGGATTTGTTTGATTTCATTTAGCATGTCTTACAGCGAGAACAGATGTTTGCTGTTGTGGAGGCAGTCACATGTGCACTGTGATGAATGAGATAATTGCTGATAATTCGATTACAGGAGACAGGCTTTGACTCAGGTTGACTGTGTGTGTGTGTGTAGTGTGTAAAGGTCTTTGCGTGGTGATGTGTTGGTCTATTTTGTGAGCGTAAAGGTCTAATTTAAATGAGTTTGTGTGTGTTTATGCTTGACAGTATGTTTGACATGAATGAAAAGGTTTAGAATTACTTCAGGTTTAGAAGGTTCATGTACATAACCTCAAACAGCTTGAATATATGTTCATAATAGGACATAGGCATGCTGGGAGCTATTTATATTTGTATGAATATGGTGTGTTGTGTGTGTGTGTGTATGTGCGTGTTGCAGGGCTGGCAGTGATGCATGAAATGTGAGGTGGACAGCATGTTATTTGTCTTGTCACTGACAGGCATTGGGGACATGTGACCCAGCAGTGATACAGATGGACGAGTTTGTTATGGACACATACAGGGGTTATACGTATATGGCCTTCAGCAATATAAGATACCCGCTAAGAGGTACACATTGCATTGTCTATATAATGCATGTGCATTTTATTAGGTAATTCCTCAAAGGAGGAGAGAGAGAGAGAAATAATGCAGAAGCTAATTTGAATTACTCAGTAACAATTCAGTTCTGTTAACTTGATTAGTTCTCTTCTGAAACTGAGTAGAGAAGTATTGCATAGAATAGAACAACTCACAACTCTTTTCAACATTAAAATAAAAAACAGTTAATCTAAATAGTTTTACTGTGTATTTAATCAAATTTTTTTTTCATTACAAAAAATCTTGCCCATCCCAAATGTTTGAACAGTAGTGTATATAAATGTACCATTTTCTTCAACTAAAAAACAACTTAAGTTCAGGTGTTGCCTTAAATTAAGTATCATCAAATTGGCTCTACAAGTCATTTCAACTTAAATATCAAACTGATAGATATCAAACTGACTTTAAAAATGAATCTTGTATAACTTAAAAAAATGAAGTTGGAATTGTTTAAATTAGTGTAAAAACATGTTGAGTTCTTTATTGATCAAATAATGTTTTCATGTTGATCAAATAGAATATATTAGATGGATGGATGGATAGATAGATATATAGATGCACACAACAGAATAGAATCTGACTGGGTATGATAGAATAGATGTGTTATTCTATTGAATCCTATGTCATTCTGATTACACTGGTAGACTGATAACATCATACTTTTTACATTACATTTCTATCATAGAGTTAAATTTTGGTTGTAGTAGCACCCTATTAACAGTGTGAAAGTCCCATCTATTTGCTTGTGAGTATCCCCTCCCCTCCCCACAGCTCTGCTGTCAACACCACTGTGAATCAGAGGAAGGCAAAGCAATGAAATCCCAGCTTTTATTCACCCATGCACATGACTGAGTCAAACGGATGGCTGCTGGTACCTGCTGCATTGGAAAGAGGTTTCGACCCACCTCCTCCTGCTTTCCCTCTTCTTTAAGACTCTCTCCTTTCTATCTCTCCTCCTCTTTCCTGTGGGATAAAAAGAAGAATGACAGGTTTGATATGGTAGCTCTTTAGTCTACAAGGCACACATAAACACACACATGAATATTCAGACACACAGACGCATTCAAATAGCCGTTTGAATAATAGCTTTTTCACTTCAGTCACAGAGGTGCCGTTTTTAAGATTGCTTTGGCTCTGTCTAGCTGTGTGGCTTAAAAGCCAATGGATACTGAATTAAGACGAGTACAGCCTTTAGCTTGACATCAATCAGCATTAGAGCTCATCAGACCCATGCAAACATATCATCACTTAACATCTTATTTAAATTAAGTAACTTCATCATCTTAAACAGTTTAAGATTATCATCACTGCCCACTGTGATTTGGTGTGAATGTGTAGTACAAGTACTTAGCTGTGTTTTCCTGAAACATGCAGGAAAGACGTTGTGTACGATTTGTTCGTCTGCTTCTTGAACTTAGTAATCTGTCTTTTCAAGTTTAACTTAAAGAGACAGGAGTAAAAAAAATAAAAAAAAACATTGCCTAGAGTGGATTTAAGAAGCAGAAGAAAGCAACAGAATGTTTGTGCTTCAATACAGCCTGCTGAAAAATAGTGTAATCCCATTCATACTCGATGCCACAAACCTCCCAATGAACCCCACATCATGTGTACAACAATGGTGGCTTGTGTCTAATGCGTTGTGTATTTTAGTTACATGCCCGGGAGGAATACTGACAGGTTTGAAAGGGAGGTGATGTTCTTAAATATTTTTGTTTCTCATTGTTGTGATAATCTTTCTGTCCCAGCACTTATGTTCAAAACACATTGGGAGGTGAGCTCAGGGCTTCATCCCAAAATCCTCCTTCTAACAGCCCAAAAATAGCAAAGATGGCATTATGTTTTTGTAGGCAGAAGTACTATTGTTAGAGAAATAACTACTCCCAAATATTCTCCAAAAAATTAATCTTCTGTCAACATTTCCTCACCATCATGCCATTCCAAATCTGTATGAAGAAAGAAAGAAAGAAAGAAAGAAAGAAAGAAAGAAAGAAATGTAGAAGCCACACATCTTTTATTTGAATTGTTTACAAACAACAAGGCGATATTTTGATATTTTGGTCTGGTTGGTTACCATTCTTCAAAATATCTTTGTGTTTTGCAGAAGAAAGGAAGTCATACTGGTTTGGAATCACATGAGGATGAATAAATGATGAAAGAAATTTTATTCTGGCATGAACTATTCCTTTAAAAAAGAAAAAAAATGTAAAAACATTTTTCAAAAATAAAAGTACAAAATAAAAATAACAAAGTAATAGCAATGGGAAAAGTAGCTAACTACAAGATATTCACAAAAACATTTTAAATGCATGACTTTTTTTTACAGTAATGTTGAACAGAAATGATTACATAATCAGATCAATTATTATCTGGAACAAAAATGGTGATCAACTTTACGGTGATATATTAAATATTAAAAACATATTAGTTGAAACTCAAATTACTATGTCTGAGTTAAGAACATGGTAAAGCAGCAGAATTTAACTACAAAAAAAAGTAAACACACTATTCAAAAAGTTTTGAAAGAAGTCTCTTATGCAAGACTGCATTTATTTGAAGTATACAGTAAAATTGTGAAATATTATTACAATTTAAAATAACTGTTTTCTATTGTAATATATTTTAACATGTAATTAGCATGTAAGCTGGATTTTCAGCATCATTACTCCAGTCTTCAGTGTCACATGATCCTTCAGAATCATTCTGTTGTGCTGATTTTCAGCTAAAGAAACATTTCTTTTGTCAATGTTGAAAAGAGTTGTGCTGCCTAATATTTTAGTGGAAACTGTTATCCTCTTTTAGTTTTATTTGATGAATAGAATTTTTTTAAAAGAACAGCATTTTTTCTAAACTGAATGGTATCTCCCGGTATAAATTACATTACACACAATTTTTGCAAAGCTGCATTGCTGCTGTATGGCAATAGTCGCTTTTTTACTGTAAATGCTACAGTATTTTTAAAGCAACTGAGCTACTGACACACTACTACAAAACAAAGTCAAGTTAACACTGTTACTTTTTGGGGGGGGGGGGCTATTTACTCCCTAAAACCAGTCCAGGCAACGCTAGACTGATATAGTGGGAGATGGAAGACAGGAGTGCTGCTAAATAAAAAGCAGTAGGCACATTGATTTTTGGCAGGGATGTTTGTGTGTGTGTGTGTGTGTGTGTGTGTGTGTGTGTGTGCCACACACAGAAACAAGACTTTGAGAAATTGAGAAATGAATCGAGACTGTCTTTCTGTATATCTATCTGTCTGTTCTATTCCTATATATATTTGACACTCTTAAGACACTGTTTTTCAGTATAGTAGTTTCAGGCACCCTGCGGCATCGGTGTAGTGTAGTTTCAGAGACCCTGCTGCTTCAGTATAGTATAATTTCAGCTTGAATGTTGCTAAGTTGCTGATGACAGAATCACTGCACTGACAACCTGTTCAGGGCTCCGTCAGATCTCTAATTTTGTTTTCATAGTCTCTATGGCATTGTTAATGTGGGAATCATAGTGTTACACATTCTTATGGTAAACAAGAACCAGATACTTGTGTGTGTGTGTGTGTGTGTGTGTGTGTGTGTGTGTGTGTGTGTGTGTGTGTGTGCGTGCGTGGGATGGTGTGATTTCAAAAGTATGTTTATATTCTCTTTCTCTTATTCTAAGGCGGAAGGGGAATCTACTGTATGTGTAAAAATGTGTATCAATCCTACATTAAAGCCTTAATCAAGTCAACTGACAATCCAATACATTTGATCAATCTAGGGCTTGTGGTTCTGGCACAAAAATAATCATGCCATCACTGAAACAGAAACATACCATCACATACAAAAAAATAATCATCATATACTGCCATGAAAATTAGACATATTTTCAGAGTTTGATCTGTGTGTGTCGTCTTGTGAAATTTTCCTCTCTGTCTCTGATTTTAGCCTGGCCAATGTGTTTGCAAGAGAAAGAGAGAAAGAGCAATAAGAGTGAGATGGAGAAAATAATGGGGTAAGAGAGAGATAGAGAAATGTCATACTGTGTCTATATGAGCATTATTACATTTTTCTGCTTGGGCACACTGGATGTAGGAGAGATAGGCCCTGTCCAGCAAGCCTTCCCTGAAACGAGAGTTCAAACTCACCTAACAACTCCATAGATTCATCACATGGTTTATAAATAAACTTTCATCTTACTCGCCATATTTGCTTCAGTTTACTGATCAGTTGATATCAGATTCAGATTTTAATCAGTTCAGCTGCATACAAGTCTGACAGTCAGTTGTCAAAGGTGTATAGTTTTAGCTAATTTGTATTTGTGTAATGTCTAAAGATGCAAATATGTCTGCTTTAATATATATAGATAATATATAAAGATATATAATATTGTAATGATGCATTAAATGAATCCAAAATGGGAGTGAAGACATTTAAAATAAAATAAAAATATATAGTTTCTATTTCAAATAAATGCTGTTTATTGAACTTTCTATTTATTGAATCCTGAAAAAAATGTAATTATAGTTTTCACAAAAAAATATAGGATAATAATAAGAAGAATCATTATTAATTATTGAGTACAAATAATAAATCATAACAATTGAGCACCAAATCAGCATATCAGATTTCTGAAGGATCAAGTGACACTGAAGACTGAAGACACTGAATGACTGCTGAAAAATCAGCTTTGACATAACAGGAATAAATGACATATTAAAATAGAAACCATTCATTTTTAACTGTAATAATATTTCACAATATTATTTTCTTTACTGTATTAACCAAATAAATGCAGCCTTGGTGAAAATAAGATTTTTCAAAAACATTCAAAATGGTGTATGAAATTGGATAAGAGAGAATGATGAATAGGTGAATGAGTTTTTTTTTTTTTTTTTTTTTTTTTTTTTTTTTTTTTTTTTTTTTTTTTTTTTTTTTTTTTTTTTTTTTTTTTTTTTTTTTTTTTTTTTCACCATGTGCAGATACCATCATGTTAGCAACTCTTGAATTCTATTGTGTTATAATAGAATTGTAGGACTTAAATTTAATAATACAATTATTTTAGAAAATTTTTAACTACAGGCAAGGTTAATCAAAAGAAGAAAGAAGGACAAATAAAATGACAATTCAAGTTCTAACTTATCATCCTTTCACCTTTGTAGGTCTTAATGCACTTTGGCTGTGTTTAGAGACTGGAAATGCTTCCCCAGTTTTGTGTAGTAGACATGTGGAATATGATTCCAAGTGGAAGCTTTTGGATGCCCCACTGAGCTCCAGCGTTTTAAGTAATGGGCCTATTTATAGAGGGTTGTTGGTTTACATCCCATGAGGCTGTTCTACAGCTGTAGGGCCCGTTGGAGACACTCTTAGCCTAAACAGCTCCAGTAAGACCACTGTACTGAGTGTGGATGATATGGATACTTGGAAGTGAGAGGACATCCGCCATCTAGCTGAATGTAACAGTGCTTCCCTTCCACTTTGTATTCAGAGCAACATTATTCACAAGATAATATGTGTGTGGATTCATCCTCTGCCTTTCCACATACAAACACAAACCCCATGTGTAGAAAAACATAACCCTCACATTGGAGTTTCCTTCTCTTCTTTAGTTTGACATCGCCCTGTAAATCATCAGGTCTTAAATTTCACTAGCTTTCTGAACAGACACTCTTTATCGTCTTAAACCATGGCTGAAATGACACGATGCTTTGTAGGCATTTTCTTATCTCACCCCAGCCTCCTCCTTTGCACCGTCTGTGTTTTATTTCACTGTTCTGAGCACTCATGCTTGTCAAAATTCCCTATTCACTCCTTGCCAGCTACAAACACTCTCTCTCTCCACTTGCCTAGAGAGGAATAATTCCCTCACACACTAAACAGCATGAATATTTCCCTCAATTTCAATATATTCTGTTATTTTGGGTCTGATTACCATAGACTTTATACTGCAGAAAGATTGTAAATATACATGCTGACTTTCGATTTCTCAATTTCCTATTTCCATTTCCACCTCCATTTCTTACCATCTTTGATTATCTTTTTTTTTTTTCATATTGATTGCTCCTGCTGTAATTTGTCTCGGATATTGAAGGGCATAGTCTAAAATTGATGTTTTTGATTTGATGATTGTCAATGGCTGAAGATGACGACTACTATGATGATGATGATGATGATTGTCTCTCACCAGTCTCGTCAGACGCCGGAGGGTGAGTTCCTGCCGTTGGATCAGTGTGAACTGGATGTGGGCTTTGGAACAGGTGCTGACCAACTCTTCCTGGTCTCTCCCCTCACCATCTGCCACGAGATCAATCCCAAGAGCCCTTTCTTTGACCTGTCCCAACGCTCACTCATGAACGAGCAGTTTGAGATTGTCGTCATCTTGGAGGGCATTGTAGAGACAACAGGTGGGTAGCATATTTCACTCCATTCTCCATTTCTTTCGGAACATAATCTGGCTTGACACAATTGTTCATTTACAATATTGCTCACATGCCTTCAGTGATTTTACACAGTCATTTTTTTCTAGATTTCATGTAAAAAAAATATCAGTTACACTTTGCAATAAGGTCCATTAGTTAATCTTAGTTAATGCATTTACTAACAATAACTAACAATGAGCAATACATTTGTTAGAGTGTTTATCTTTCTTAACGTAAATTAATAGAACTACTAATAACTGTTCATTGTTAGATCATATTTATGGAAGTACCATCAAAAATGGACTTATATCTTGCAATTCTGACCGTTTTCTTTCTTTTCTCAGAATTTTGACATCTCACAATTCTATTTTCTTGTTTTTGCCACAGAATAAAAAATAAAACAAGGTAATTGTAATTTTTTTCCTCAGAATTATGAGCTTACATTTCGTAATTCTGTTTTTTTTTTCACCACAGAATAAAAAAGGAAAATTTTAATCAATTTTTTTCTCAGAATTGAGCTATAAAGTCAGAAAAAAACAGATCATAAATGATGGAAAGAAACGGAGGCAGAAATGGAAATAGGAAGTATGAATGGTAGTCACAACCAAAATAACAGAGTATATTAATAAATGATTTAATATAAGTTTTTGCATTGTTAGTTCATGTTAACTAATGTTAACAAATGAAACCTTATTGTAAAGTGTTACCAACTTAACTTAACATTATTAAAACATTTTTTTTTAAATCCCTAAAAAAAAATTATATTTTAAGATGTCTTTTCATTTTCATACTTTTTTTGACAAGAACAAAACAAATGTGCCAATGACAGTTTAATTTTTTAAAGATGTATTCTCTGAAAACAAGTCATGCAAATTTGCTTCTCAAGTAAATGTATCTTGTTTTAATGACGTTAAGTTATTTTACTGGAAAATTTATTTTTTATTTATTTATTTTTTTGCAGGGTGTTCATTTGTCATCATTCATGTTCATTTATCAGATGTAATTGAACATATCACTTTTCTCACACTTTCTTTGTATTTTTTAACCTTGTAAACTGTGATTACATCTCTGTATTCTTCCTCACACCCCTCAGTCCTGGTTTTCTATCGGAATGGATGCAGTAGGTACAGTCAGGTCAGTGGGGGTGATGAGTGGGTTGTAATAGAGTGTCTTTCTGATTGCATTATCAGGCCTGTGCTGTACCTGTGCTGTCAGCAGTGCCTTCTGCATAATAGTTTTTTTTTTTCCAGTCACATGCTTGTCAGTTTGATGTATGAGCTTCAAACCTTGTTTGATCTGTTTCTGGTGTCTTTTATGCAAGCAGAGTGTGAAGAAGGAAAGTAACCGGAGAAGGCAGGATAGGATTTTCTTTTGAGGATGTGAGAGAAAGAGAAAGCGAGAGCAGTTCTTTTTGCATTCTTTTTCACTGCACAAATAAACAAAAATATAATTAGAACTTCCTTTCCTGTCTACTTCTCACCTTTTCAATCAAATATGATTCTCATTTCAATTTTAGGGGTGTTTTCTAACCATCACTATTACTAGTGGCTATGTTTAGGGTTAGTGATTTGAACAGTCGCCCTAAGTATTAAACTTTGATGCATAACTCATCTGACACAGTTTCTGCTACAAGAAGGACACCTCAAGTCATTGGAGTGATGCATGCTATGAACTGCATTTTTAAATTATATGATTTATCTAACAAGAAATTAAATAAAAATACCTCATATTATTTCGCTCTGCTGACTTGAGCTAGTAAACGACAGTGTTATTTCGTTAGCATTTCTAATATATTGTTTTTATGTATACTAGTATTTATGAATATTAATAAATTATTAATAATTGGCTTTTATTTCTTTTTATTTTATATTTATTTAATTCTTTCAGTTTTATTTATATAGCTTTAATTAGTATTTATTTCAGTTTTAGTAGTTTTAGTAATTTTAGTACTTAAAAATCCTAAACAATATAGAAATATTGCCTTGGCAACTAACAGAAATAAAAGTTTTTTAATAAAATAGAAGTTTTCCAACATATATATTTTTATTTTATTTCAGCTTTATTTCAATTAAAGAAACACATATTTAATTTTCATATTGAGAGTAATAAATAAAAGAGGCGATAATAACAGAATGTATTAACAAGGAAGCGCATGAAGTACCCCTCAGCATACCTTGGCAATGCAACTCTCTGGAAACCACCCGGTACACCCTGTATTGTAGCAGTGAGTGTAAGACGACTCCTATTTTATAAGTATTAATATATTTATAATTATTTCTTTTACTTTTTTCACACTTTCTTCATCTAACCTTTCAGAAGAAAACAGGAATTTAATTCAGCTTCAAGTGTTATTACTTCTTTCATTGTAAACCTCTGATAAAATGGAAACAACTTGCAGAGGGCCTTTAAATTTTAACTCTCGCTTTCTCTGAGAAATTATATGAGATGGAGACAAAGCGAGGAAGGGTATTACATAGCCTCTGTGTCAGCGATGCTCGTTATTACAGGGGTAACAGCAGTGACAACAGCAGACACAAACACACTCAAACGCACACTTATCAAGCGTATCAGTGCACACTAGAGGAAGGCTCCTGGTAAACCATTTATTCATTCACTATTTGATTGAGTAATTAATTTCTTGTCAGGCCAGTAAGAGGTGCAAACTGTCATGTGGTGATTTAAAACAGTTAACCACCCTGCTGATCGAGAGCTGAGGTCTGCCATGTACTCATAAGTGCTTATTGATCCACTGAAGCCCTGGACACAGACAGAAATGTCAAGTTAATAATTTTACACAGTGATACAAGACAAAGCCACAGCTCTGTATCACACAGGGCTTTGCATTAACCTTTACAGCTCACAGAATTTAAAAGTCTAATTTTAATTTGCATCTTCTCTTTGTATGCCCTAATAAGAAACAACAAAGAACGGAATATATGTGCAATTTAGTCAAATAGACTAAACGCATGTGTGTAAGCGGGAAGTATGAGGCTTCTTTTAATCAATACCATAGCTCAGACCAAAGGAGACGACCGAGAGACTCTAATTACAGGTGCATCTCAATAAATTAGAATGTCGTGGAAAGGGTGTCAATGATTGTCTTCTGGACAACTGTCAGATCAGCAATCTTCCCCATGATTGTGTAGCCTAGTGAACCAAACTGAGAGACCATTTTGAAGGCTCAGGAAACCTTTGCAGGTGTTTTGAGTTGATTAGCTGATTGGCATGTCACCATATTCTAATTTGTTGAGATAGTGAATTGGTGGGTTTTTGTTAAATGTGAGCCAAAATCATCACAATTAAAAGAACCAAAGACTTAAACTACTTCAGTCTGTGTGCATTGAATTTATTTAATACACGAGTTTCAGAATTTGAGTTGAATTACTGAAATAAATGAACTTTTCAACAACATTCTAATTTATTGAGATGCACCTTTATGTATGCCGACAGAGTATTGCGCAATGAAGAGTCTTACTTGCTTTAAATGAGAGCTTTAAAAGCTACTTTCAGCTGAACTGCAGTGAAGCCATTGATTTTCAATGTGATTAATGTCACATAAACTGGTTTAATTACTTGGGATGATGTAGTGCCAGCAGAAACACTCTAAGCGAGTTGTTATGATCTTCATCCTTCATTTTTGTTCATGTTTCATAATAGTTGCTGCTAATTAGTAGGCTATTTAATGACAGTAATTTAATCATGAGCAGGCCCACACAGAAGCTCTGCGGACTTTGAACACCTGTCACTGATTAATTTTTACATTTCCCCTGCCTTTGCATATTTGTATATTAAATATTTGGTTAATTTGATGCTTTCAGTTTCAGTCCCAAGGCCAGTTTAACACATTTTACCATGTTTAAATCCATTCTGTAGAAATATGCATATTTTTCCCAAAATCAGCACTAAAACTGCTAAAAGTCTGCAAAAGCCTGGGTCTGATTGTGAATAAATAATCATGTAATCTCACTAATGCTCTGAATATCACTAATGATTCAGGCCAAAAAAAAAAAAAAAAGCTTGCTTATGTGATATTGCTTTTAAACAACAGTTCAATAAACAATAAGTTAAAATTGAGTAACTTAGACACAGTATTATTGGTTACTTGGTGAATTTTTTGATCTACTAACTGAAATATTTCCAAACGTTAGAATCCTGTCTCAGAGCAACACACAGTTGCACACTGGTGTTTTGTTCCAGAATGAATCAGTGGCTTTGAACAAGTCATTTGAATTAATGATTCAGTGTCTCACACATATTCACATTTTTGTTTATGAATAAAATGTCATTTTTAATAATAATAAAAAAATTGAGTGAATGATTCAATGACTCACTCATGATCACTTGTTCGGTACAGAAATGAATCAGTGTTTTGAATAATTTGGTTGAATAAATGATTCAGTGACTGACTCATAATCACTTGTTTTGTTCAATAATGAATCAGTGTTTAAAACAAATCGTTGCACGAATGATTTAGTAACTCACTCATAATCACTTGTTTTGTTCATAAATTAATACTTTTTTTAACAAATCAGTTGAGTGAATGATTCAATGACTCACTCATGATCACTAACTTTGTTCATGAGTGATTCGGTATTTTTTTAATGAGTAAATGATTCAGTGACTCACTCATAATCAGTAGTTTTGTTCAAGCATGAATCAGTGTTTTGAACAAGTCATTTGAGTGTCATACTGTCATTATTATTTAATGACTCACTTATGATCACTTGTTTTGGATCACAAATCAGTTCAAGGACACATTCATAAAACACACTAAACCACCTACATATCGATGTAACCAGCAAAAACAAAGACACTAAAATGTCCCCACCACTACACAAGACTGACAGTCTCAGCCAGTTAAATCGAGCACTGGAACTATTGCATAATATAAGCACATAGCCTAAACACTATTCTGTTTGTAATGACACAAATGCTACTTCAGTATGACAGCATATATTTTCCATCTCTCTTTTTATTTACTGGTTTATGCCCATGAAAATAATACTTCCTCTTCTGCAGAAAATGAAAACAACAACAAAAAAAACAATGCAGTCTTTAGGAACACCAATTGTTTCGTGATTACTCTATTGATTGTTTTTAATTTTATTGTGGAACAGATTGGATTTCCAGTCTTCCTGGATGGTTTATAAGCGAAAGAGCCCGGCCTGTAAAACTATGGCTTGGGCTGTGTTTATGACTCACTGAATGGCCCTCTGGCTGAATTATGGTTGCAGAAGTCTTAAAACTCTGCCTTGCATGGCCTTCTCACGCACATTATGTACTGAGAGTCTGTAAATCACATTCTTGGAAGAACAGGGCAGCATAAATCATTCACATGGCCAGGCTAACCTGACAATGAAAGCCTCCTTATCTCTAATACATTTTGACCATAAACCTTTCCTCTCCATTGTAATGCTTATGCTGTTTCTCACAGGTATGACATGTCAAGCTCGTACCTCGTACACAGAAGATGAGGTGTTGTGGGGTCACCGCTTTCTGCCCGTCATGTCTCTGGAAGAGGGCTTCTTTCGGGTGGACTACTCCCAGTTTCACAGCACCTTTGAGGTTCCCACGCCACCCTACAGCATGAAAGAATATGAGGAGAAAGCCTCGCTCCCCTCCCCCCTGGTCACACCGCACCGGGAGCGAGTGTTTTCCATGGACTGCCTGGAAGCAGGTGAGGAAGGGGCACATCCTGGAAGCGCTTCTTGCAAGCTGCCCAGCAAACTTCAGAAAATGAGCTCGTCTGGTAGAGAAGATCTGCAGAGGAAGGTACTACGCTTGAGCTCGCAGCAGTCTGAAAAGGCTTCGAGCACGGGGGACCTTCCTCTTAAACTACAACGCCTCAGCTCCAGCCCTGGGCAGGTTGACGGAGAGGCACGATTCCACCTCAAAGCCCTCAAAGTGGGTTTCCAGCCCATGGCCATGTCCACGGGAGACCTCCACCAGAGAAGTCTGCCTCCCACCCCAGCGGCCATCCCCACACACCCCCACGGTCCTCCACACACGCCTGGTGGCCGACCAGAGTACAACCTGCCTCCCAAATTAAGGAAGATGAATGCAGATCGCTGACCTAGAAGTGCTTTTGAAACTTTCTCCTAATCTGAGTGCAGTTCTCAGTGTTTATGTACAATGAGCATGGACAACTACATCCAGATTAGAGCAAAATTATTGTTTTGAACTAAATAAGGACTCTTGTAGAGTAACGGTAACATGTCAAGTATTAACTTTCTGACTTCACAATGAATGATTGCAGTGGCTTGCACTGCAAAAAAAATGTATAAATGTATTTTTAATTAGTATTTTTTACTTATTTTACAGTAAAGGATCTAAAAATCCTTGAAAAACAACATTTTTATTTAAAAAGTTAAATGCCTAAAGATCCTGGGAAAAAAATAAACCAGATAAAAACACTTGAAACGAGATACATTTACATTTAAGACAACACATCATGTACTGTATATACTAAAAGTTTGGTGTCAGTAAGATTTTTTAAATTTTTTAAAAGAAATTAATACTTTTATTCAGCATGGACGCATTAAATTGATTAAAAGTGACGGTGAAGAAAATTATAATGTTACAAAAGTATTCTATTTCAAATAAATGCTGTTCTGTTGAACTTTCTGAATCTGAATTATAAGTATTGCGCTATCCACAAAAATACTGAGCAGCACAACTGTTTTCAACATTGATATTAATAAGAAATGTTTCTTTACCAGCAAATCAGCATGCTAGAATAATTTCTGAAGGATCATGGGACACTGAGTAATGACTACTGAAAATTTAGCTTTATCATAATTGGAATAAAATACATTGTTTAATACAAGTATTAAAATAGAAAACTGTTGTAATAACAGCTTTAAATTGTAATGATATTTCACAATATTACTGTTTTTACTGTACAAATAAATGCACCCTTGGTTAACAAAAAAAGCTCATTTTAAAAAACATAAAATGTTACTGATCCCACACTTTTGGGGAAAATACACTTTAATTAAAGATACTTTCTTTGAAAACAAGCATGAATATCTTAAGTATTGTTGATTCTCAAGTAAATTTCAATGATTTTTATTTAGATATTTTAGCTGTAAAATTAGAAAAAATACTGTTTTGCAGTGTGAGAACTACTTGGGAGATACATAACTAATAGAAAGCACAAGAGGTAACATTTAATTTTTATTATTATTTTTTGTCATTTGTATTTTTCTTTCTTTCAGCACAGAACTCCAGCTGGAAATACTGTGATTTGTATTCTTTAGCTGTTTACTGGTGACTGTATATGGTCGCCCAGTGTGTCTCACTCACACACTTAGTGATATCACAAATATACACAATTACAATATGTGCATGCCTACTTCTCATCTCTAGCTGTGTATCATACAACCCTCTGTTATCCCTAGTCAAAATGAATCAATTCTATTCAGCTGCAACATGGTGTGTGTTTAGTAGTCTCTCTGGTACAGAAGAATCAAAGATATATGAATTATATATATATATATGTACCAGATATATATATATATATGTACCAGATATATATATATATATGTACCAGATATATATATATATATGTACCAGATATATATATATATATGTACCAGATATATATATATATATGTACCAGATATATATATATATATGTACCAGATATATATATATATATGTACCAGATATATATATATATACACACACATACACATCTCTGGTACATACAACTTTAGAGTTTGGTATTTAAAAGTATTTTATAAAATGCTCTCATGTGACATTTTAATATGCACAAAAGGTCATTACATTGCCATTAAAGATGATGCATTATGTTGAATTAATCATTTCATCCTCAAGTCCAAACAGCTTGTTCATTAATAATGTCTGTAGAATCTTGTACTTTAATTAAAAATTAATGCATTTGTAAAAATGTTTAATGACCATTGGATTTTGACACTGGCAAAGAGAGAAATTCTGTAACAAATCATCAAATGGACACAAAGCACTTCATGTGGAGTCATACATGTCATGAAAACTGATGGAAAATACTTTCCATCAGAAAATGAAATTCATAAATTCAGTCAATGCATTAAACTCTGACAATGCCAGGATGCAATCATTAGGCTGGTATCATATTCATATTCAAGCAGTCTTTCTGTCACCTTGTTTGCTGCGTGGGGTGAACTTTTGATGCCCTAATCATTATCCGTGGTGAGAAAGAAACACATTAAATGCCCATTTTGTCTCAAAATGATCCATTAGGACCTTTCACTGTGATTGGTTGAGAGGATAATCATTGTGGGGTTTACTGGTGATTGAAAGCGTAGTGATTGGTTGGCAGAGTAAGTAATTAGAGAACTCATCAGGTCAGACAGGATTGAATGACTCAAGCAGTTCCATCAAAGCACATAAAGATATGAATACACATAATATATATATATATATATATATTAAAGAATGATCAAGGAAATAAAAATTGTGTCAAAATAGTAATATTATTAATGGTGAATGAAATGGTGAATGAAAATTAGACATCTTCAAATAAATCTACTTCAAAACACACATCAAGTAGGCTATTCATTATAGTTTGATGCAATATTTAAAAAAATGTTGATTAAACAACTCTAAACATGTCAAGTGTTGTTGTTACCATTATTAATGAGCTAAAATACAGCCTAAGCAGTATATCAAAGACTATAGAATGTGTGACGCATGCTCATTGATATTTTGCAAATGTTAGAAAATAAAAAAGTCAAGTCAAGAATCAGGAACTAACCCTGCCTTTTCATAAAAAAAGTCATAACATTTAATTAATTTAAATAAGTATGTAAGCAAACAAAATAAATAAATTCATATCATACTGTATATACATACATAAAATACTTACCTTGACACACAGTCCTAAGGGTTAGATAGATCACTTTGATTCAGTGGACAAAAGTCGTTTGATTATTAATTATTATTATTATTTATAATAATAATATTATTAATAATTATGATTATTATTATGAAATATGTCATTTACAAACTGTTTTTCTTTTAAGTAGTAAAAAGGTTTTATAGCCGTCTTATATGAGTTTTTATATTTGATAATATATGGACAGGTACAACACCTAGATATTTGTTACTTTAAGCCCCACAAAATATAAGTACAACCATTTTAATTAATAAATTGAAAACATTATCATCATGGAGAATGGGTTTAAGAGAAAGAAAGAAAGAAAGAAAGAAAGAAAGAAAAAGAAAGAAAAAAAGAAAGCGTGGTTTCAGCATCATGGACATGGCTCTGTGATGACTGTTTGAATGAAAAGCATGTCCATTTAACACCTCTGCTCTGCAGAAAACAAGCGAGAGAGAAAAGCTGAGAAGACACTGAGAAGGGTTGAAAGGTAAAGATTGAAATACAGGAGGGACAGAGATAGAAAAAGAGGTCTCCACTGACAGAGCTCAGATGGTGAATGAGTTACAGGTTTCACTGCAAAAGTGACATACTGCAGGGACACAGAGAGCTAAAAGGTGAGAATGAAAGATAGAAGACCAAAGTAAACTGAAAAGTATGGAGAGAAGGTGTGGGGTAAGGTGGCTGCCTATGCCTTTGTATTTTGTATATGTATATACATGTGCCTGTGTGTATACAATCAAACATATTTATGGAAATAAATAAAGACAAATCACGTGTTAGATTATCAAAAAAAATAAAATAAAAAAATCACCTACTATACGTGGTAACTGACCATGCAGGTGCATAAACATTAAAACCTAAATAACTAGAGAGATTCATGTCATGTTATTTAAAATCTTTAAACCTTTCATATTAAAACAGGTGCAGAACGTCATTCTTGAGAGACTATCCAGACTACATCATGTTACTCTTTTCATCTTTTCACATCTGAGTTTCAGAAATGACAGTTTTCTCCAGCTCATCTCTCACAGTGTCTAAAAGCTGAGGAGACTAATAACGCTGACAGACTGCTGGTGTAAAAATACTTCTGACATTAAAGTTTCAGAAGAACTTAGAAGGGTGAAGGAAAGGAATGAAGAGTCAAACTCTCTGAAAGAATTGATGAAGGTGAAGGATTAATCTGGACATTGAGACAGCAGCGTTCATCTGTCTCCCAGGAGTAGTTAATAATCAAGACTGGTAATGATTAAGACCATCTTTTATGCTGCGCTCTGGAACATTCCATGCTTATTGGTCAGTCGCGGAATTTGTCAGTCTGATATTTCTTAATATTCATTGTCCATGGCAATACTGACGACAGAGTCAGACACTGTACTGTGTTTTGTCGCTAGACTGATTATTTAGTACATTGTTGTGGATTTCTTTTCTTAGCTATTCATTATTACAAAACAATATAGGCCTAATTATTACTATTAAAGTAATAGTTCACACAAAACTGAAAAAAAAAATGCTGAAAATGTACTCACGCTCAGACAAGATAAATGAGTTTGCTTCTTCATCTGAGCAGATTTGGAGAAATTTAGCATCACATCACTTGCTCACCAATGTATGGAGATAGAAGTGTTGCATAATTCCAAATAAATAGATTATGATAATAAATAATAAATGTAAAGAATAATAAATATCTCTAAATATCTAAAAAAGAACCCACATATATTTGTTCCTCCCCAAACAATGGCAACTTTGTAATACTTTATATTAATTTTTGAAAATAGTATTTATAATCCTACAGTATGTGGAAAATAATGCGTTTTTTTTACTTTAAACCGCATAAACACATTTCATTACACCAAATACACAAAATAATGTTCTTTTTAGCAGCTAAAATGACCCTTGACCCTTACATATGACATATGACCCTTTTAAACATTGTTAGATCCACATAGCTACATCATTAAACGGCTTGACTGAAAAACTGGGAAAAGCTGTTGGCTGTTGTGTGACAGCAATTTAACCTATTACACAAACTCGTATGTTTATCATGAGGTTGAATCCAGTTATTTGTCAGTTACTTATTGATGCTTTTCTTTCCATCTTGAATAACATGAAGCTTCCATAACGCATCTGTATAGCATTGTTCCCATAGCCATGATATAAAGCGATGTTTATCTGGCATTTTCAAAGGCACGTAAAATATAATTTGGCTTGGCTTGATACATAGTCTAATGGACTAATGAAATTTAAATATCTTTTACTGTAGCAATTTTTATGGCTCTTATATTTCCTATTTAAGCAAATGCAGATGAATGAAGTTATTTCAGGACGAGACCGCCTTGATTGTAAAGCAAAACGTGATTGGTTCAAGCAACGTGATTGGTTCTGTTTACTGGACTTTAGTTTAAAGTTAAAATAGTTAAAATACCAAAATGATGGATTTGTTTCTTACATACACACATATTTTTTGCTTCACAAGACCTTAGTTATGGACTGGAGTCATGTAAATTACTTGTGGATTATTGTGATGTTTTTTTTAGCTGTTTGAACTCTCAATCTGATGGCACCCATTCACTGCAGAGGATCCATTGGTGAGCAAGTGATTTAATGTTAAATTTCTCCAAATCTGTTCCAATGATAAGACAGACTCATCTACATCTTGGATGGCTTGAGAGTGAGTACATTTTTAAATCAGAGTACTACAACAATGGATGTTGATTCAGGAACATGTTGTACTTGTATGCACATGAATAAATACCAACACAAAGAGTAAACCACCACAGAGCTTATAATAGTACCTAAAACCCATCACAGCAAGAACATACTGCTGCATTCCTCCATCTAATGAGACTCTACAGTCGAGAAGGACAGATTTGATCATATTTTGTTAGACAGCAGATGCCCTGAGCAGATGCATCATCCACTCTCTGTGTAAAAGACCTACTGAATTTTTAGAACATTCTTAAATGGCTGTAATGGGCACAAATCAGCCGGAGTAGGATTTAAACAACAATCTCCTTATGTGTCGGCTCCAGACTTCACTGGAACATGGCATACGCTTCTGGCATTCCTCAGTAAAGACATGCATTAGAGCTGCACAGAGTGTAGTTGCACAAGGATCAAATGGACCTGGAGCTTTGTTCAATAAATATAAACTCTGTAACACAGAGTACAGCACACAATGTTCCTTAACTGCAGTATGAAGCTGAATCACCTTTCCACTGAAGCATTTTGTTTGTGTTTATCTCTTTCTTTGCTTTATTGCCTTTCTTTTCTGAATTACTGGTTCTAACAGTTGAGCTACTTTATGGTTGGATCCTCATGATGTACAAAAACCAGGTCTCAGTTGGTGGTGTGCTGCAGTGGCTGCAGTGGCAGTAGCTATTACCCACTGATCTATACAG
>NW_015555781.1:4057247-4062605 GCF_001515605.1 Sinocyclocheilus anshuiensis | reverse complement strand
ATATATATATATATATATGTGTGTGTGTGTGTGTGTGTGTGTGTGTGTGTGTGTGTTTTATCTATTATAGTCTGATATTATATATCAGTGCTATTACCCCATTTTTGACTCAATGGAAAACTGACAAAAAGTTTTGCAGAGTTGAAGCTTTAAAATCTGAACATTTAAAGATAATTTCACCAGGGAAAAAAAACCCCTGCTGTTTAAAAATACACACACATACAGTCATGGCCAAAAGTTTTGGCAGTGACATACATTTTGTCTTGCAAGGTTTGCTGCTTCAGTATTTGTAGATTATTTTTCCACGTTTCTATGGTATACTGAAAACAAAGATAAGCATATCATAAGTTTTAAAGGCTTTTATTGGCAAAAAAAAAATATATATAATGAGTCAATATTTACAATGTTGACCCTTGTTCTTCATAACCTCCGCAATTCGCTCTGGCATGCTGGATATTAGCTTCTGGGCCAAATCCTGACTGATGGGGATCCATTCTTGCCTTATTAGTTCTCAGAGTTGATCACAATTTGTGGGCTTTTGCTTGTTCACTCGCTTTTTGACGACTGACCACATGTTCTCTATGGGATTGAGATCCAGGGAGTTGCCTGGCCATGAATCCAAAATTTCAATGTAATGATCTTCGAGTCTCTTCTTTATCACTCTTGCTTTGTGAAATGGTGCTCCATCATGCTGGAAAATGCACCAACCTGCTGCCCTTTGCTGGACACTCTGTGACGTCCTGAAGACTTCTTCACTGCAGTCGAACCTCTCTCCTTGAAGTTCTTGATGATGTTGGAAAATGGTTCTTTCAGGTGCAATATTCTTTGTAGCAATTTCCTTGCATGTGAGGCCATTTTGATGCAAAAGCGATGATGGCTGCACGTGTTTCTTTGAGGTAACCATTGCTAACAAGAACACAATGATTGGAAGTGCTTCTTCCCTCCTTTTATAGCAATCAGTCTGATCTTACAATCTAATTAGTATGAAAGTGATTTTACCAGACTAGTACTCATTCACACTTTCACATGTGCTGCTGATATGATTAGTCAATTAATGTTAGCTGGTCATTTTGTGTCAGGATCAAAAATCAGTGATTTTTTGTGTGTGTGTGTGTGTGTGAAAAGTTCATTTTTTGGCCAATGAATCTTTTAGCAATTATTTCAAGTGAATCTGATCACTCTACACAATAATCTAAAAACAATGTGAATGAACACCACAACAGCTTAAGCAGCAAACTTTGCAAAACACAAAATGTATGTCACTGCCAAAACTTTTGGCCATGACAGTATATATAAAATGTTCCAAATAAAATACAAAATAAATAAAATTTATACATTTTAAGTGTTGCATGTCTAAAATTTACAAAATGTAAATCTTTTTTTTATTATTATTGTCTAATAGTGTTATTTTAGTATAATTGAAATACTATTATTGTTTTTATGACAATATAATTTTATATACTATTGTCATGATTTCTCACTGAAGTGCCCATGATCTCCACCAGAGGGCACTCCATCCATGACTTTTACTATTCACCCAGGACTCAATTTCCCATAATCCTTTGCTCAGACTCATCAGCACTCACCAATTGTAGTCACCTGTCTCTCATCACCTCATCAGTCACACACTATAAGAATGGCACACACACACGCTCACACTGCTGATGATTGTTAAGCCTATAGTGTTCCCGTGTTCTCCTTGTTCCTTGTTTCCCTGCCTTGTTTCTGACCCTGGACTGTTTCCTTGTTTTTTGATTGTTTGCTGCCTGCCCTGACTATTGTCTGTGTATTGGATTACCCTTTTGCCTGTGCCTTAGATATTACTGTTTGCTGGTGTTTTGGCCCTGCCTGTCTGACCACGCTTTTAATAAAGCCTTGCTTTTGGATCCTCTACTCCATTGTCACGCCTCCTAAGTTACAGAATCATCAGCCACACCCGGATCCAGCTGCTTTATTCAGTTATCCAGGTCAGCCATGAATCCAGCAGCAAAAGTTATGTGTCTCCGTCAGGTTAAGCGGCTCATTGAAGATTATGTGTCGGACTTTATTGAACTGGCTCACTTAACTTCATTTGAGGTATGTTTAATGATATTTTTCGTGGTGGACTATCCGAGCCGCTCAGCTCATGTATGCCATTGTGGCAACCGGACGGGTCTTTTAAGGGATTATATCGATCTAGCACTTCAGTTGAGCAAATCTGCATTCACTGTGGGTGTGGTAGAGGAGGACAGCAATATGACCGCCACACCTCAGCCTTCCACTGTCAGGGTTACCTCTCCTGAGTCAAGTCAAGTCACCGCAGATTTTCCTGAGTCAAATCAAGTCACAACTGATCTTTCTGAGTCAAGTCAAGTCACCATGGTTTCAGAGTGTCTTCATAAGATGGCCGTCAGCCCAGAGACTTTTACAAGATGCCTGCCAAGCCAAAGCCTGTTCACATCATGCCTGCCAAGCCAAAGCCTGCTCACGTTATGCCTGCCAAGCCAGAGCCTGCTCACGTCAAGTCTGCAGTTCCAGAGTCTCGTCCCGTCATGGCTGCCGTTCCAGCGCATCGTCCTGTCTCCCGAACTCCCAGTCCTTCCTGTCATGATCACCGAGACCACCTCTGAATCCACACAATGTCCTGTCTCGGCCAAGGAGGCTACCTGTGAACTCTCAGTTTGTCCTGTCAGGGTCAAGGAGACCATTAATGAATTTCTAACCTGCCCTGTCATGCCCATGAGGGCCGTCTGTGAACTTTGTGACTGTGGTGGTCTTCCGCTCCACTTTGGTGGTCTTCAGCTCTGCCTACTCCGCTCTGGTGGTCTTCAGCTCTGCCCTGGTGGTCCCCTGATCTGCCTGCTCTACCAGCTCCGCCCTGGCACCCTGCTCTGTCGATTCCATTGTTAAGCCTGTAGTGTTCCCGTGTTCTCCTTGTTTCTTGTTTCTCTGCCTTGTTTCTGACCCTGGACTGTTTCCTTGTTTTTTGATTGTTTGCTGCCTGCCCTGACTATTGCCTGTGTATTGGATTACCCTTTTGCCTGTATCTTGGATATTACTGTTTGCTGGTGTCTTGACCCTGCCTGTCTGACCACGCTTTTAATAAAGCATTGCTTTTGGATCCTCTACTCCGTTGTCACACGTCCTACGTTACAACTATATTATTTTCATTGAAGTTAAAGTTTTAGTAATTTTGTTGTGCGTGTGTGTGTGTGTGTGTGTGTGTGTCACACGCCTCCTAAGTTACAGAATCATCAGCCACACCCGGATCCAGCTGCTTTATTCAGTTATCCAGGTCAGCCATGAATCCAGCAGCAAAAGTTATGTGTCTCCGTCAGGTTAAGCGGCTCATTGAAGATTATGTGTCGGACTTTATTGAACTGGCTCACTTAACTTCATTTGAGGTATGTTTAATGATATTTTTCGTGGTGGACTATCCGAGCCGCTCAGCTCATGTATGCCATTGTGGCAACCGGACGGGTCTTTTAAGGGATTATATCGATCTAGCACTTCAGTTGAGCAAATCTGCATTCACTGTGGGTGTGGTAGAGGAGGACAGCAATATGACCGCCACACCTCAGCCTTCCACTGTCAGGGTTACCTCTCCTGAGTCAAGTCAAGTCACCGCAGATTTTCCTGAGTCAAATCAAGTCACAACTGATCTTTCTGAGTCAAGTCAAGTCACCATGGTTTCAGAGTGTCTTCATAAGATGGCCGTCAGCCCAGAGACTTTTACAAGATGCCTGCCAAGCCAAAGCCTGTTCACATCATGCCTGCCAAGCCAAAGCCTGCTCACGTTATGCCTGCCAAGCCAGAGCCTGCTCACGTCAAGTCTGCAGTTCCAGAGTCTCGTCCCGTCATGGCTGCCGTTCCAGCGCATCGTCCTGTCTCCCGAACTCCCAGTCCTTCCTGTCATGATCACCGAGACCACCTCTGAATCCACACAATGTCCTGTCTCGGCCAAGGAGGCTACCTGTGAACTCTCAGTTTGTCCTGTCAGGGTCAAGGAGACCATTAATGAATTTCTAACCTGCCCTGTCATGCCCATGAGGGCCGTCTGTGAACTTTGTGACTGTGGTGGTCTTCCGCTCCACTTTGGTGGTCTTCAGCTCTGCCTACTCCGCTCTGGTGGTCTTCAGCTCTGCCCTGGTGGTCCCCTGATCTGCCTGCTCTACCAGCTCCGCCCTGGCACCCTGCTCTGTCGATTCCATTGTTAAGCCTGTAGTGTTCCCGTGTTCTCCTTGTTTCTTGTTTCTCTGCCTTGTTTCTGACCCTGGACTGTTTCCTTGTTTTTTGATTGTTTGCTGCCTGCCCTGACTATTGCCTGTGTATTGGATTACCCTTTTGCCTGTATCTTGGATATTACTGTTTGCTGGTGTCTTGACCCTGCCTGTCTGACCACGCTTTTAATAAAGCATTGCTTTTGGATCCTCTACTCCGTTGTCACACGTCCTACGTTACAACTATATTATTTTCATTGAAGTTAAAGTTTTAGTAATTTTGTTGTGCGTGTGTGTGTGTGTGTGTGTGTGTGTGTCATTTTTATTAATTTTTAAAAATATATATCTTTATTTGTTTAGCAGTTCTTAATTGTTTTAATATATTTTTCTATTTCAGTTTTAGTTATTTTACATCATTACTTTGTACATCAAGTTAAACTCAATGAAAGGTTTGCTTTTTTTATTACCTTTTTTTTAGCAAAAAATATTGTTTTTATGGTTTAAGTTTTACTATTATACCCTGTCAAGAACCGCCCACTTAGATAGGAATGGGTCTGACAGATAGGTAAGCGGCCGATCAAAGTTGTTTTTTGTTTGTTTTGTTTTACACATGCACTCTAAGTGTGATTTGTTTGTCTGAAATAGTTTACACATCAATAGACTGGTGTGCAAAAACCTCACAATGGGACATACAGAAATCACCAAATGTGTGCATATTTTGTAATCACTATTTCAGATTCATATTGAAAAATACAGATTATTTCACAGACATCATTCAGAAAACAAATATACATAGTTATATATCTTTCAAAGATTTGATGCCACTAACCTGGCAAACCCAATCAAAGTGTCTCAGGTTGGATTCTTCATTTAACTGAATGTCCTCAATGTAAAACTGGCAAGTTATTTTCTCTAATGGATGACCTTATGTAACAGACACAACTACTGTCTGTCTGTGCCTGTTAACTATGACTAATTTCTAGAGTTGGTGTGTACTTGATGTGGAGAGCGTGTCTGGCCATGTCATTTATATGAAGAGATGCCTAACTTTATGAGAAGATCAATTAAAAAATCTCTGTCAATTTCTAATCATCAGATATTTTCTCTCTCTCTGTGTGTGTGTGTGTGTGTGTGTGTGTGTGTGTCTGTGTGTGTGTGT
>NW_015555781.1:4052581-4057181 GCF_001515605.1 Sinocyclocheilus anshuiensis | reverse complement strand
AAAATTATACATACATGCATATATATATATGTGTGTGTGTGTGTGTGTGTGTGTGTGTGTGTGTGTGTGTGGAGACTTAAGATGTGGTCTGTGTGAACACTCAAGATGAAATAGTCACACTTCACTGAGCAGATGGACTTGATGCAAAAAGATGCAAGTGCGATGATCCACTTGACATTTCCTTGATTGCATTTGCCTGGACATGAACAAACACATTCACACACACAAACACACACATAGAGATATACACATCTCAAATAAGCTGAAAGAAATCATATCTGTGTGGCTACAACAAGAGCAAGAGAGCAGACTTCCGTATTCTCTGCAGGTGGTAGCCAAACAGAAACCTCCAGGATACTGACTAAATATCATTCATGAATTATTGAATAGACTGACTGAAAAGACATTCATGTCACCCCACATAGTACAAAGAAGAAATGTATCCATAAACATATAATAGGCTACAAATGATATTGATTTTGAAATGATGTTGTGATGAGTGGGGCGGGGCCGAGAGCCGTGGGAAAGGAGCGAGGCCGGTGGAGTAAATGATAATGAGCGACACCTGCGCCACTCACCGGTCTCGAGTCCCATGGAGGAGCTCCGGAAGAATAAATGGAGGAGCGACGAGAGTGGACCAGGCCTGGATTATTTATGTTGTTGTTTTGTTATGTTTTATGTGGCAGTCGTCAGTGAGGGGCTGCCGCTTTTACTTTAGTTTTCTATTTGTTTATTAAAGTTTTATGTTTACTGTAAATGTTCGCCGGTTCCCGCCTCCTTCTTCCCGATCTACGAACGTTGTTACAGATATATGTATATGAAAACTATGAAAGATGTTCTCACTAAGCACCTCTCCTCTCGTTCTCTTCTAAACTTTGATGATAAATAAGCACAAATAAATAAGAGATATATGTATATGAAAACTATGAAAGATGTTCTCACTAAGCACCTCTCCTCTCGTTCTCTTCTAAACTTTGATGATAAGCACAAATAAATAAAATAAATTTCCTCCACTTCTTATCTTAATAATAATTTCTGTATTAATAGTCACAATATAGCTATTTTTGATTTTATCTTTGTTATTATAAATAAGAACAGATGAAAAAAAATGTAGAACTAATATAAAAAAACAAATAGTGCATTACATTTTTTCATTTTACATCTAAACAAACAGCATTCAAGAAAAACCAAATAATCAAATGTAAAAATCCCTTTAGTATGTTCATTACAAATAAATTTATTATTAAAACTACAAAAGCAGTTCAATCAAGTTTATTGTTATATTAACATTAATGAGGCGGCCTATATTAAGACTTACTGTAATACACGGATCTAATATAATGTTACACATCAGATGTTTTTCCCCGAACGTTCACTTAAGACATAACAGATTATGTTTGCGTGAATACTTAAATACTGTAATTTTGTGTATATATGTAGATTTATCGTGATGAATTCGGATGACAGTCAGCGTGAGAAGCGAGCAGAGAAAAGTTAATCCTCTCAGAAAACGTACAAATAAAGGTAATCAAACATATACAATTATTATTTGGAGCATTGGGGTCGCTAGACGAGGGCTTAATGAACACATTTTTGTGAAAACCTCAAAATCGACTCAAATCTGCATTTTTTTACTTTTTTTGCCTGTAGCTCAAAATTAGCCTGTGCGCATTCCGACTCATTTTGCCAGCACGGGTCACACACACACATATATAGAAATACGTTAATGTATGTTGAAAGCTCCTTAGAGTTTGTGCTTAGTTGTGTTATTCAGCCGCGATGCACCAGCACCGCTTAAAATAGAAATCGTTATGTTATTTATAAAAAGAGAGATGCGTTGTGCAGGCACTTGTGCAGTGCCATTTTTATGTCATCCCACTTGTGTTGGGGCACATGACTTTTCCCATGGGCCCCCCTGACTGGTTCTTGGTCCCCCCGTGCTACCCCATTAAAAAACTTCTAGAATCGCCACTGCCTTAGTCTTACAGTTTTTCTGAAATGGCCTCTCTGTTGGGTTATCACAATAACAGTTTGACAGAGCCAATCAGGAGAAGTAGGAAAAGTTAAAATGAAGAGCAGCATGGAACTAAAGAAGAATTTTCCGATTACTTTCTTTTGGTCTTCCAGGAAATAAATCAGTTTTTTCTCTCCCTTCCTCAATCATCCTCTTATTCTTTCGCTCCTCTGTTCTTTTGTTGTATTTCACTGTCCTTAGCCCATTTCCTCTCTGTATGTGCCTAAGGGAATTCAGATTACCTGGAGTTCTTCTCTGTTGGCTTATCCTTTTCCTCCAGCTTTCTGCTCTTTCTCTCTCACTTTCTCTCTGCCGTAAATCTTGTGCAATAGTTTTGTTCTGTGGGTTCATGGTGTGCTGTACTGTTCTGTGCTCTCTGTGTGTGTCCCCTAATCTCCAAAACACATTGGGTTTGCTTTAAACACTCCAATCCCCCTGCACAAACACACAAATGCTCACATACATGCACACACAGGCCAGAGGGCACAGACCAAAGCACCACTTTTTTCGTTCTTTCGATGTCATTCTTTCCATTATTAACATAGTTGATTTATTTATTTTCCCCTTTTAACTCAAGTTTTCTGTTTTGATCCTATGTGTCTCTTTTTTGGAGAAATCCATACATTCAACAAGCTCTGTCTCAAAACCTGCCAAACTACAGCGCTTTTCTGGTCACCAAAGGTGCACTTCTGGCACAAATTCTGTTTCTTGCTGACATTTTAGACACCTCAAATGGACCTTTGCATTGGAAAAAAAAAAAAGTCTGATCTTGCCTAGGGCATCATGTGAGTCAGGACTGCCACTGCACAGTGGTATATTTAAACATGATGCAGCATACAATATCCTGAATCTCTCAATGAAAAAAAGATTTATGTTGTACAAGCTGTAGAAAATAATTACTGCTTGTCATATAACAGACATCTTTTACACGATTTTTAATTAAAAACTTATTTCTGTCAAATTAAGTTAGTTTGCCCATTAACAATTGTCATTTACTAGCATTTTTTTATCTGGATTCAGATTACACAATGCTACTCTATAACTTCAGTAGCAATATATAGTGCACAGGTGAGTGTTTCCTGTGCCATATTTCAGCAAAAGAACCCATTTTATAAAAAAAATAATTCATAGACGGCATTGAGTGTGATGCAATAAAAAGACTCCAAAAATAATGGTGAGAATTGTCTTTCTATTGAGTTATCATCGCAGGCCTAACACAAAAAAACAACATGCAAACAGTGCAGTTCAGAATCCAGAGTAAATTACTCGTTTTGTTTAGTGAGAACATACAACATGACCAGCAGTTTGATTTTGCAGAAAAAAAATAAATACAATTGAGATATATATATATATATATATATAGCAATAGAACTAGACGAGGGTCTTGGGAATAACACTGAACCTGTGTTAGAGCAGCAATGGCCAGTAAATCTACAGTAATCATGGGACAAATATGATGACAGTAAGATTAGTGTTGCTGGACTGCTATTTTGGATTGTTGCTCAATTTGTTATTCAGCAGGCCTCCCTTCTGGATGTTTTTATGATGGGTAAGGGGTGTTTTTAGGCATAAGATGAAGCATTAACCACAGTATTAGAGCAAATTCAAGTAATTCAAGGGGCAAATATAAATATAAGTTTTTCAAATGTCTTTATATATATAAGACATATGAAAAAAGTATATTTATATTTGCCCCTTGAATTACTTGAATTCAATTACTTACATGCACATATATATATATATATATATATATATATATATATATATATGAATAGTTTAAACAATAACAATAAAAGCTGAGTTACCAGTTTGAATCAGTCTGAAAAATACTTTACTGACCTGAACTCACATCAGAGCAGTTAATGAATGAACATCTGACTCACTTTCTGAATTACAAGTAATCATTACTGATTACAAGTTATCCGTGACAAGAAATGAAATAAAATCATTAAAGCTATAAGATACACATTGTGTTTTTTGTTTTTTTTTTGTAATAAATTAAGTAAAATTCTATATACACTATGGTTCAAATATTTGGGGTCCATGAGATTTTTAAAAGAATTTAAAACTTTTATTGAGCAAATATGCATTAAATGAATCAAAAATTAGACATTTATAATGTTACAAAAGATTTCTATTTCAAGTAAATGCTGTTCTTTAAAATTATTTTTATTTTATTTTAAATGTATTGAAATAGAAAAGGGTTATTTTAAATTGTAATATTTCACACTATTGCTGTTTTACTGTATTTTTGATCAAATAAATGCCACCTTAGCGAGCATAAGAGACTTCTTCCAAAAACATTAAAACATCTTACCAACCCCAAACATCTGAAAGGTGTATGTGATTGAGAAAATGACAGGATTTTTTTCAGAATCTTGGTTGAACTGGAGTGGAGATGTGTAATGCAGGCAGGCCGCAACAAAATAAGAATTAAGTTGTACATTTGACATTATGACAATAACATAATCCACACATGCTCTCGCGCTCAGGGTCTCTAATTACTGTCTCATTAGATGGAGCTGTCTCTCTCTCTCTCTCTCTCTCTCTCTCTCTCTCTCTCTCTCTCTCTCACACACACACACA
>NW_015555781.1:4043589-4052553 GCF_001515605.1 Sinocyclocheilus anshuiensis | reverse complement strand
ACACACACACACACACACACACACACACACACACACACACGTGTTGGTGTGTGGTTCCCTTTCAGTCGGTCAATTCGACGTTGTGTCGAAGTTCCGACACTAGGGGTCACACTTGGGCGCCCAGACACCTCTGACATCATTGAGAAAAGGCAAATGAAATTGGTGAGCAAAATTTGCATAGCTGGCCACACCCCGGACATCCAGGAATAAATAGGCCAGCGTGGCATTTGCTCACTCTTTCTGTTCTTTGGAGCCAATGCAGTATTGCAGAATTGCATTCGCCTCTCATTGGATCTATGGCACAAGCAGTGGTTTCTCCCTTGCCCATACACAGATAAGTGTAGTGAGAGTACCCCTGGGTGCTTCAACAGTGATCTTTGAGAGCAAATTTCCTCTTAAAAGAGCAATTTCTGTAAAAGATCTTCACGGATGGATTTGTGTGTGTTTACAACATGCCTTCCCATCTGTGTCCATCTTGTTGTGGTTTGTCCATCTCACCCTCTGACAGGCACGATTGCTGTGGTCAGTGTTTGGGCTGCGCCCATGCTGAAGCAGCTTTTATGGATGGTTTATGTTCTTCTTGTGAGGACACGGCTATCAGCACGTTGTGCTTGCGGCTCGCATTCTTTTTTATAAATACCGTAAGTCACCTCAGCTGCTTCCCGTCCTGGCCCTTCTACTTCCGGGTACGAGGCCTCAATGATGTGCACTGAAGAAGAGCAAGAAGATGTTGTGGGAGCAGTTCTGCTGGATGAATTCCCATGGACCTCTTGTTCCTCCAACCACACATGTTCTCCAGTAAGAGTTTCTGGGTGAGTTTGAGAACCTTCCTCAGTGCGGGTTCGGTCTCTCATTTGGGGCTCGCGATGATGATGAGTTGTATATCGCAGCATCGGAGGGAGGGTCTGACGGATTGGAAGCAGATGACTTGACTAAACCAGCATTTCCGGATGCTGTGTGTCAGTTTTGAGCCTGACACTGAGATGGCAGCCATGCTTACTTGGGCAGCAGAGAGCATCAGGCTTGAGTGAACTCCTCCACCCTGTCCTGAGCGCTCTTGCTTGGATGACTAGTTCTTGGAGACCGAGTGAAACACTCAGCTGTGCTCTGCTCCAGTTCCTTCCTTCCCGGAAGTGCACAAGGAGCTGATGAAATCGTGGAAGGCACCTTTCTGCCATAACACGATACACCTGTTCCTCCGTTCTCATCACCCTTGACAGCGGTCCAGCCAGGGAATATACAGAGGTTTCCTGGGAGGAGAGAGCGATTGCGGTGCATTTGCGTGCAAGACGCCGCCACCTAGAGGTGCAGGTCTAGAGCATATGAGTTTCCTCATCCTTTGTGATGAGAGATTATACTGCTTCTGGACAAGCTTTGTCCGCTCTGCACGCCATGGCTTTCCTGCAGGTATTCAGGCCAGGGTTTGCTCAAAGGTGGTCCAAACCCGGAGCATGCAGGAACTGCATTCGGCGACTGACTATGCCTTCTGGATTACGAAGGTCACGGCGCAGGCTCTAGGGAGGGCGATGTCCACATTAGTTGTCCAGGAGCACCACCTGTGGCTTAATCTGGCAGAGATAAGGGATGCTGAGAAAGTGCAATTTCTCAATGTCCCCATTTCTCAGGTTGGTCTCTTTGGCAACACTGTTGAAGAATTTCTGCAGCAATTCTCCACCGTTAAAACAAATGGAGGCCATTAAACACATCCTGCCTCGGTGTGGGTCAGGGTCTATGTCTGTACCCCTGAAGCAGCAGCCTCCGTCTGTTCATAGCCAGGGATGGCCCCCTTCGAGGACTGCTGAGGCCCCCGCAACAGCCTGGGCTGGCAGTCAAGCCTGAACACAGCCAGTCACTTGCACAGCCAGTCACTGCTAGCCTGTCCTCAGGATGCTAAGAACCCTCGAAAGGCTTCGTAGAGAACCTGAGATGGGCGACCCAGGGAGGAGGGACCAGCTGACCAGCCTAGCTCCACTTCTGCCAGTGGGACGGGAGGTGGATCCTGCTGGGCTCTGCCTGTCTGCCACATGGCAGAGCAGTCACCAGATGGTCATTAAAAGAACTATTTCCTCCTTCCTATTTCCTTGAGGATCCTCGGAGAAGTGGCATCGGATCTGTGCTATCCTTCCTCCAAGAGTGCCTGGACAGGCAGCCTGTCTGCATCTACACTTAAGGTGTACGTGGCCACTATTGCAGCGAACCATGACACTTTAGATTGCAGATCGGTGGGGAAGCATGATCTGGTTATCAGATTCCTAAAGACTTACAATCATTTCACACAACTGTTTCCAGCACCTTAAAGCTCCAAAATGATCCAATTTGAATGTTATTTTCAATGGGATGACCAAAATATACTGTGGTGAACAGACACTTATGTAAGTGTCCTTTTTCTTATTTTAAAATTCTAAAATAATTCTAAAATCACTAT
Organism: Sinocyclocheilus anshuiensis; assembly: GCF_001515605.1. Taxonomy (NCBI): domain Eukaryota; kingdom Metazoa; phylum Chordata; class Actinopteri; order Cypriniformes; family Cyprinidae; genus Sinocyclocheilus; species Sinocyclocheilus anshuiensis. The sequence continues at coordinate 4,050,128 of NW_015555781.1, read as the reverse complement.
TATAAAATATCAAATCAATCAAGAAATCAGATTTTGTCAGAGGTTTGCTCTTTTTTTGTATGGAGTAAGAAAAGTCACAAAGTGCTTTGAAAAACAAACTTTTCTTCAATTTGCGACTAAATCACACATAATCACTGAAGTTGTTGGTCAGTTCCATATAAGACTATAGAAGGACAATGGTACATTTAATAAGAGTACAATATATACCTTTTCTACATAAAAATTAGATTTTGCCCATGTTACTGTTGTTAATAAAATAAATTTTGTAAGCTTCCCAACTTAAGCCTAGTGCTTTACTGTCAAATGTGTATAAACATGAAATAAACAAAAAATGAACATGTAATATTAATAGTAACAGCACTTGTTAATGCAAAACAATAGTAATTTTATCATATCATATATATATATGTATTTGTCATATCCCTCTGAAATTAAAAGAATACTGCACATTGCAATTTCTATGAGTTAAGTCTATTTATTAACAAAGCACTTGTCAGTAATACAGTTAAAATAGGGAAAATATGTGAACGATTGCATTGCAGGCTGATTGAAGGTGTGCCCCTAAATTTTGTGCTTGTGCTCCTAAAAATCCCTTTTAGTCAGGGGCTACAGTGCTCCTAGTAAAAATAGTTAGTCTGGAGCCCTGTAGGATGTGGTCTCCGTAGCGTTCTTTTCCCACTTGGGAAAACGATCGCTTCCCCAACGGTACAACCAGGACTTTTCAACCGCTATTTATTCTTTTTTTCCCCCTCAGAATCAGAAAAGGCTCCAGCTGGAGGTGATCTCTTCCATATATGACGGCTCTCCTGGATGTTAGAGAGTGAGGTCATAAATCTTGGATGTTGGAAGGTTACGAGGAGGTGAGGTGAATTTGGTCGTAGCATGCTGGGCTTGTCAGCATCTGTGCCCCCATGAATTTGTAACGCAGTTCAGCAGCTGTGGCATTTAGTATAGGGACCCCTAGTGTCGGAACAACGTCAAAGTGACTGACTGAAAAGGAATGTCTCGGTTACGTATGGTAACTCTCGTACCCTGATGGAGGGAATGGAGATGTTGTGTCTCTTATGCCACAACTCTGAACTGCTTCTGAGGGTGTTGAGATGCTTCTTGACTCCCCAGAAAAAAACGAGTGAGCATTTTCCACGCTCGCCTATTTATACCCGGATGTCCGGGGTGTGGCCAGCTATGCAGATTTTGCTCACCAGTTTCATTGGCCCTTTCTCAATGATGTCAGAGGTGTCTGGGCTCCCAAGCGTGATCCCTAGTGTTGGAACTTCAACACAACGTCTCCGTTCCCTCCATCAGGTAATGAGGGTTGCCATACGTAACCGAGACGTTTACGGGCACTCTCCATGGGTATAATTGCTTTTATACTGTATAAACTGTATTATACACATTTGTGTATAAACCATGTACTGTATACCAGAACACACACACACACAAAACACTCATTATCAGTCATGTACATGCACACAATGAGGAAAACAGCTGATTCCCTCCATTGTCCATTGTGAAAAATATATTTTCAGCTTATCCAGACAGAGTGTGAAAAAATTGCCTGAGTGCCCTCTTCAAAACACCATGGCAACTCTCTTGCCAGTCCTGATTTATTTCTTGACCTTAATTCCCCCTTTTTCAAACCCCCTCTTATCCATGATGAATTCTCTCTCTCCTTCTTTCTTTGTCCCTCCACCATTCTTTCTTTGCCTTCTATCCTTTCTTGCTAACAATGAAACTAGATGGATAATAATACTAAAATAATAAAGCTGACTTTGACAATCAAACAATGACTTGGCTGTGTGATATTTGCCAAAGCTCCCAGACTGTGGCAAAAAGCCCTGGGCTAAAAAAGAAAAACACAGTTAAACAGAAAACATAGGAAAAACAAGCAAATTACTAATTGAAGGGTTCCAACCAACCTCATTGTTCTCAATTTTTCTGTCGCAATAGGAACCAAGTTTGACATCTATCAGGCCTTATGTTTAAATGCGGCTCTATCTTTGATTTTAGATGACCCTAGACACAAATGGCCTCAAATCATGGTCTCTTTTTCTTTTAAATGAAAAGAGGTGAGTGTTGTGATGAATAATGCATCAAGGCTGGGTTCAGTCTGTTAGCATGTTAGATTGCTTTAGTCCTAGCCATCCTTCACTCTTTGAGACATGGATCCAGGAAAGGCTTTAGAGTCAGAGTGTTCATATGGACGGCCGCTTCCCAAGACTAATGGAATGGGAAATAACGGGTAAAGGATCATTAAAGATAGCCGTTTGAATTCTTTAAGCTTGAGTAACCTAGAATAAAAACTCCACTCAAAACATGTTCTTCATATCTCTCTCAAATACAGACACCATTTCTCCTACCACACAACCTTGAAAATAAAATGTTCTTTAATGGCTTCAATGGTTCCATAAAGAACATTTACCATTCATGGAACCTTTCTATTCCACAAAAGGTTTTTTATATTGAAAGAAGGTTCTTTATATTTTCTTCACGATATATTTTCTTCTTCACCAATATTTTCTTCTTTAAAAGTGTTTCTTTTAAGAACTTATTGAAAGGTTCTGAAATATTCTTTGAAGAACCAAAAATGGTTCTTCTATGACATCTCTGCAAAAACTTCCTTTTGGAACCTTTATTTTTAAGAGTGCATTCACTGCCGTAGGTCTTATCAATAGTTCTGTTCTATCTCATTCGGTTAAAATTGCTAGAGCAATGAGTCAGGATGATAAATATTTATTTGTTTATTTGTTTGATGAACGCGAGGCGAACACACCTGCTTTGAGTTACAATGAGCTCAATCAGTATCCACCCACAGTGGCTATCATGCACACACGCGCACATACACACACTCACACACACTCAGGCAGAGTAATAGCACACCTGTGTTTTGATGTTTACATGCAGCCAGAGAATCCGACTGTGGTGGTTATCTGCATGTCTGTTTTTTGAAAAGATGAAGCCACTTATGTAAACGATACTTGATATGTTCTTCGCCTTGCTTTACGAAGCGCTGCATGATTCACAGACAACATCAATACTTATAGAAAGGTAGAGATGTGTATGTATATGCCTGCTTTTATTATGCTTTTAAATCTTGAATCTTAAGAGACAGTCTGAGACAGAGAGAGAGAGACAAATGAAAGAGTAAGTGAGTCAGATGGCATCAGTGGGGGCCACTTTGTCATATTTTATTTGAGGCTTTATAACTATCCTCCTGGAAAAAACAATAAAGGGTAATAACATCCATTCCATTTGCCCTCCTACTCTTGTCAATCACACTGAGTCTTAGACTCGTCTGTGCAGCTCACTAATTATCTATTCCGCATTTGAGTTCTAATTCAAAGCAGATGAAAATGAATTTATGTGCCTTGTTTAAGGAGAGTGTTAGGCGAACTCATTAAAGTTCATTATACTGATAGAAATAAGCAGATTTGGCACCTGATTAGATTAACAAAGTGTGTGTGTGTGTGTGTGTGTGTGTGAGAGGAAGGGAGGGCAATAGACAGAAAGATGAAAATCAGTGTTGTGGCTGTACTGTTGCTCTAATATTATTGGTTCCTGTATGATAAATTGCTTTCATCATTATTCTCTGACAAACCCTTGACTGATTTTAATATCAGTCATATCAGCACTGCAAGACTTTAATCTAGAGTTTCCAAATCTTAAGATATAGAAGCTTAAATGTATCATTATGTCTGAACCTGGCAGGATATTCAGTGACACTAAAGCACTAAAGACAGATTGACACGTTCACACTCTAAACTATAAACACTTCAATAAATTCTAAAGAGTTTGCCTAAAGATGCACAATGAAAACTTATATTATGGAAAAGATAGGATACTCCGATGTGAAATGACAGGTGAGAAATGACATGTACAAATAAGCTATTATAAGCTAAATAAGCTATTCATACCTTGCAGAACTGGTCTGTTTTAGAAAGTAAAGGGTTCCAGTGACAACACAGCAAATATCACCTCATGCCAAATGATGAGTCCTTATCACTGATCTGGCAGCAAAGGTTAATATATTATATAATTTCCTGTTGGCAAATGTTTTGTGTATCTGCTTGGAAAGCCAAAAACTAATGAATCTAATTTTAATTGGATGCCAAAAATATTACAGTACTTCCATAAGCACCTCTCATTAAAAAAAAAAACACAACTCAATCCTACAGAATTAGTTAAGTACAGACCGATCTCAAATCTCCCTTTTCTGTCAAAGATATTTGAAAATGCAGTATCCTAACATATATGTTTCTTCCTAGAGAAAAATGGTATCTGTGAGGATTTCCAGTCAGGTTTTAGACCATACCATAGTACTGAGAGTGAGACTGCTCTAATCAGAGTTCCAAAGGACCCGCTCTTCTGATCGTGGTTGTATCTCTCTAGTGTTGCTTGATCTTAGTGCTGCATTTGACACTGTCGACCACAACATTCTATTGAATAGACTAGAAAATTATGTTGGCATTAGTGGAATTCCATTGGAAAGGTTCAAATCATACTTATCTGACTGTCATCAATTCGTAGCAGTGAATGAAGAGGTATTATATCGATCGACTTCAAGGTTAGATTATTGTAATGATGGTTGTTCTGCATACTTAATAAACAAACTCCAGCTGGTTCAAAATGCAGCAGCTAGAGTTCTTACTAGAACCAGGAAGTATGACCATATTATCCCGGTTCTGTCAACTCTGCACTCTGCATTTTAAAATCTTGCCAATTACTTATAAAGCCCTGAATGGTTTAGCTCCTCAGTACTTGAGCGAGCTCTTATCGCATTATAGTCCTTCACGTCCACTGCGATCTCAAAACTCTGGCCATTTGATAATACCTAGAATATCAAAATCAACTGCGGGCGGAAGATCCTTTTCCTATTTAGTGCCTAAACTCTGGAACAATCTACCGTTATTTGAGAGGGAGACACACTCTGTTAGTTTAAATCTAGGTTAAAGACTCTTCTCTTTAACCTGGCATACACATAACACACTATCACATTTCTATAATTCAAATCCATTAAAGGATTGTTAGGCTGCATTAATTAGGTCAACCCGAACCGGGAACACTTCCCATAACCCCTTGTTGCATCTTGTTACATAGTAAGAAGAATGGCATCTAAGCTAATATTAGTCTGTTTTATTCTTATTCTGAGGTCACCGCAGCCACCCAGATCCAGTCTGTATCCATGTCAGATGGTCACTGCAGTCTCCCGTGTCCAGTCCATATCCAGACCAGATCTGACTTGTGTTGCAGAATGTAATTAAACCACACCATGCTGGTTTCATCTGGCCAGAGGAGAACTGGCCCCTCCGACTGAGCCTGGTTTCTCCCAAGGTTTTTTTATCCATTTCTGTCACTGATGGAGTTTTGGTTCCTTGCCACTGTCGCCTTTGGCTTGCTTAGTTGGAGACACTTAATTTCTGGCAATATTGTCGGCTTGATTGCACAGACACTATTTGAAGAGAGCTGCACTGAGCTGGATGATGACATCACTGAATCAACAATGAACTGGCTTTAAACTGAAAAATTGACTTTGCTATTGTCCTTCTGCATTATTGATACACTATTTTCTTGTTTAACACTGTAAAGCTGCTTTGACAATCTATATTGTATAAAGCGCTATAAAAATAACTGTGACTTGACTTGACTTGACTTGACTTGAGATCAGTACTTTTAGCACTTTTATCATATGCCATTTGCAACACATTTACTTAAAAAATTGAATGTATATCTGATTGAAACATAATTGGATTAACTGGAATATATAAAGTGGACATTACAAACCAAAACAGAGCCAGAATGAATGTTAGTTTGCTAAAACAATGCTTAAATAACTACTTTTAGTAACTGACATTATCCAGTAGCCCAAATGATGAAAGGGAAAGTCACTTCAAAGGTAGAGTGGGAGAAAGTTACACATTTTGAATAAAGGTAACAAAGATTTTTTTTTTTATTATTTCTTAAAAAAGTTTAAATAAGAGAGAGGCAGAATAATGTTCTGAGAATGTTAAGCGCGAGAAAGAGTGCTGGATCCTCCACACACACACACACACATACACACACACACAGGCTTGTGTTGTATGCCTCCATCAGATCAGTGTCTCCAAAAGGTGTTATTTCAGCTGTTAATCACATACTTCTCACACACAGACACTCTTCAGAGAGATAAGTAGTTGTTGCAGCCCTCCACAGAAATAGCATGGCATATGTGCCAAGCTGGCAAACAAAAGACATAAACTTTGTGTGTGTGCCAGATTTTGTCATGATTACACACACTTAATTTGTTACAGGAAATACTTTAGCGTGTGGACGTGACTGGTTAAGATACATGTAAATACATGGCTTTTAGAGGTTTTAGAGGTGAGAAGTTGTTTGTGTGGGTTTCACTGTCGTGGTTCTCACCTGCAGTAATAAGTGTCAGCACTGCACTCTCCTGTTGTCTTCCTCTCTTCTTTCATTACCATCCCATCAACTGTCCTTCACTCCCCAGGGAAGCACAGAGACAGAGTGCAGGCACGCACATATGTGCACACCACTTAACA
>NW_015555781.1:4020179-4043419 GCF_001515605.1 Sinocyclocheilus anshuiensis | reverse complement strand
TGTGGAAAATAATGTGTTTTTTTAACCTTAAACCGCATAAACACATTTCATTACACCAAATACACAAAATAATGTTCTTTTTAGCAACATCATATGACCCCTTTAAAATAGCATTTCTATTTCATTATAAATGTCTTTAGTCACTTTTGATCAATTTAATGCATACTTGCTGAATAAATGTATTAATTTCTTTAAAAAAAAAATTCTTACTAACCCTAAACTTCTGTATATAGATGACCTGTTGTGAATATGAAGAATAAGACCTTTAAAGTACTCATTTACTCAGCCTCATGTGGAACTTCAAAATGTATACATTTTCAATTCATTACCAAACATTCTTTTAAGTCAGAATCCTTCAATTAATTTGTTGATCTGGTTCACAGAACTTGTCTAAGCGATTCATTTACAAATCAAACTGATCCGGTTTTTGAGTTCAATACAATAACTCAGTGATCAAGTCACAAGCCGTTATAGCTGCAAGATTATCAGTAAATAACACTTTTTTTTTCTTTACACAGAGCTATCATATGACTTCAGAAGCCTTAGAATATAGCACACAAATGTTATATGGACCATTTTTTGATGCTTTTGTTTCCATTTTAAAGTATTAAAATGGAATCCTAAAGTATTAACTCTGATCCTTATTTACTGTAATTACATAAACACCCAGTACATTTTCTTTTTTCCAAAATATCCACAGAAGAAAGTCATACTGGAAAAACAAGAGGGTGAGTAAATGATGACAGGATGTTTGGGTGAATTATCCATTTATCCAGTTTTCCATTATCAAAATGCTATAGAAATATGGAAAGGAAATCCTTTTATTTAATGACTGCAGTTCACAGTCATCAGACTGGTGTTATATTTAATCAGAGAATGGCACTGTTTTTCTAATACATGAGAATCATAGGTTAAAGGGGTCATATGATGCTATTTTAAAGATCATTATTTTGTGTATTTGGTGTAACAAAATATGTTGACATGCTTTAATGTTAAAAAAACACATTATTTTTTCAAATACTGTACATTGCGTGCACATTTGGGCGGCATTATGCTAATATTTCCACATAGTGAGGTAGATATGTGGGGGCGTGTTTGAACGAGCCGTTTTAGGTAGGCGTGGCTGACTCTTAACTTTTATAAAGAATATCTCTTTGGATTTGAGACTTTAGTCTTTGCAACTTTACAGATCTTCTTTATGCAACAAGAGCTTGTAACACTCCAAAGAGAAAGGAAAACTTAAAATCGCATCATATGACCCCTTTAAAGAGAATGACAAGATTCTTAAATCAATGTGTCACTACATTTCAAACTGATGTCCTGAATGCTTCAGATTGTAATTTCCATTAGCAAAGGGGTCTCATAAAGAAATCCTCCTGTGTGTAGCTGTTCAGATCAATTCCCATTCATGCATAAGCAGGGAGTGACAGGAAGTCCATAAACCTCTGCACTGTACTTTTTGACACTCCTAGTTGTGCTCTTGTAATACATTAAACGAAATCACAGAAGGTTACATGGTTCTCTTGCACACCACGTGACCTACCGTAATATCAGTATTTACATGATCTATAATCATCTAAAACATTATTACTGGAACAAATGCATGAAACGGCCTACACTCATGCACAATCACTCCCTCGGCGCAGCTAATTTGTTTGCCTGTCTTTGTAAACATGGCGAGCAATATTTCAGCAGTGTATGAATGTGTGCCTCTGTAGGTTAGCGTGAACGGGTCTGTTTAGACACCTTAAAATTATCATCGGACACACATGCACGTATGTGCAGATCCACACACACAAATACACACAAGCGCATTTTATCAGCCAACCAATTTTAGGAAACAAAGGGACAGGATGTAATTTCAGTCCAGTCCATAAATCGACATTGTCATGATTGGTTGACTGTCTGGACACATTAAGAGCTCTGCTGTATATTTAACTTTAATGAAAGTCAGCTAAAATTCAGCACGGAATAGTAGAATAGATGAAGTCATGCAGCTTAGTCTTTGATTATGACAATATATGTACATATTTCTGCAGCTGATTAAGAGAAGCAAATGTGCAACGCCCGACACGGTCAAAAGCATTTAACATGACTAATTTCCATGGAAAAGGGGGTTGTGTGTGTTGGGGGAAGGATGCTTTTGATCTTCTACATGGGGATCAAGGGTTATAGTGGTTAATTAAAATATTTTAACGGACTGGCCCCAGACCTGTACGTCATCTTACATTTCATACAGTGTTGACTGTTGACAAACATGATGCAGGGCAACAACTCCATAAATGCAGTTATGCCCTAAAATTCAAGATATTGGGGCAAAAATGTATGAGTATGAGTTTTTGTCTCATATTTAGATCACGATAAGCATATCACACGAGCAACGAGAGCAATATCACATGAGTGCTGTTTTTGAATAGCAAGAGTGCAAATGTGATTTTATACAACAGTTCAGTAAATAAGAAGTTAATATTGTGTGTTTTTGCTGGTAATAGTTTTTATCGTCTGTTTGATTACGTCTTTAATTGATTTTTCCATACATTTCTGCCATATGTACATTAACTGTCAATCACCACTGATAAGCTACTACTAAATATATTGCAGAAACTTAATTTTCTGCCTGTGAGCAACATAGCGGTGATTAGTTTCTGAATGAATCCTCGTTTTGAACGAATCGGGTGAACCAATGATTCAAAAGCCCATTCATAGAGAGTGTTTACTATTCCTGAATGAATCAGCCATTTGATCGAATCGAATGAATGAATGACTTATAAAGACATTTAATGCCACCTGCTGGCAGTTTTAGTTTATTAGAGTATCATTTAATTTATTTAAAAAAAATAGCTAAATAAATAAACATTAAAGGGATAGTTCATCAAAAAAATAAATACATCTTTCATCATTTAATCACCTCATTGTAGCCTAACGTGTGTAATACATTTTATGTTGAATAAAATCAAATATTTTTTTTCTAAAGCTACTATTTGTAATGTCTACGTTATACTTATTCATTTAACCCAATGATAGCTTTAAATAATCTTTTGAGGGTATTTTCACAGCCACATTTAATTACACAGCATGTAATTAATTCGATTTTTAAAAATGTAATCGACTGACAGCCCTAATTTTAATATATTTTGAAATGTCATTTATTCCTGTGATGCAAAGCTGAATTTTCAGCAGACTTTACTCCAGTCTTCGGTGATCCTTTAGAAATCATTCTGGTTTGCTCATTTGCTGCTCAAAAAACATTTATTATTGTTATCACTATTAAAAATAGTTTTGCGGGAACCCTGACACATGGCTTCATTATTTGATGACTAGAAAGTAAAAAAATAACAGCATTTGAAAGTAAAAGTGAAAGTTTTTGTCTCATATTTATATTAATACTTTATGGCCTGGTTTCATAAAGAGGGCTTAGGTTAAACCAGGATTAGGGAATAAGTAAATTAGGACATTTAAGAAGTTTTTATAAACGTGCCTTAGAAAAAAACATTACTGGTGTGCATCTTGAGACAAAACAAAGGCACTGACATATTTTAAGATCAGTCAGTGCAAGTTTCTTTCAGTTTAAAAAACAGCTCAGATTTATTTTAGTCTGGGATTAGGCTTAAGCCTTGTCTGTGAAACCGGGGATTATATTTATTAGAAATATAAAGTATTAATAGCATTATCAATTTAATTTAATTGATCAATTTAATGTGTTCTTGCGGAACCAAAATTTTACTTTCTTTCGAAAAAAAAAAAATCTTACTGACCCAGAACTTTTGAAAAGTATGTGTATAGTAATGTTATCTGAAAAATAATATTATTAAATCAAAATAACTGTTTTAAAAAATCATAATAAATAGTGGTCTAATGATCTTTTTATTTAAACATCTTTCAATTTTTTTAAACTGTCTTGAGGCCCCCTGAGGGTGTTCGAACCCCGTTTGAAAACCCTACTAACAGATACATTTTTAAAAAAATTGACAAAGTTGTCACAAAAAAAAAAAGATAGACCACTTTCAGGTGAGCCAGCATCTCTGTAGGAAACTATTTTGGTAAGTATTTAAGGCCTCCTGAAAGCAGAGGTGTTGTGGTTATCTGTCCAATTCACACTTCATGAAGGTGAGAAGAGAAGAGGAAAAAAACGTAAGCGATAGTCAAGCTATCACATGCACACCACCCCCCTAATGACCCTCATCGGAGAGTAAGGAAAAACAGTATGGTTGTCACAGGAATGCTGATGAGGCATATCGATCCTAACAGGCACACCGTGCACCTTATCTCCAAAGCAATACGAGCTGATACACGTGTAAAGTGGGTGACAAGGCACTGGTGTGTGGATCTGCAGCCCTCCAGCAAGGCCATCTGTTCACACACATCACACCAGCCCTAATGAGGCAGCTAAAGGTCAGCTTAACACAGCTCCAGTCAGGAATGCCCTCAGCCACCCCAAAGGACGACCAGCAAAGATGGTAACTGGTGTGATACCTGAATCAATGGCCTGCAGTAGAAAGAAAGAAATCGTAAAAAAGATATTGGATGTTTAATATCTCATAAAACAGACAGTCAAGTAAATTGTAATTGGAAACTACACTCTAAAAACTAATATTTTGGTTTAGCAACAAAAAATTACCACAACAGTTTGCATCAATCTTTTTTTATGTTATGGCAACTTTTATTGAAACCGTTTAAACAAACTACATTGAGTTAGAGGAACTTAATGATTTGCAGCATAAAAACAAATTTTTAAGTTGATTACTCATGATTACTTACTCAGCGTTGACAAGTCTGCAGTTTTCCCGGGAATTGGGCTACTTTATCACTATTGCCACGGGTTGTTTTTCATGTCCGCGGGTTGAAGCGACCCCAATAATGTGTATTTTTACCCCCTGGAACACGATTTTTACCGGGGGACCCCCTCGAAACGCGGTTAGTTTGGGCTAGTTTTGAGTAGCAATTGGGCAGGTTTTGTTGTGAAAACCTGGCAACCCTTTCCGTCAAGCAGGTAACATTGTTATTGCTAACATAGCGGACTCGTCAAAAAATACATTGGCATCATCTGTATTAAAGAGAAAATAATCACTTCATCTGATGTTTAAGTGAATAAAATAGCCTTGACAGCCTTGGAGTTCCACAACTATTGACTTTGTTCTCTCTCACCGGACTTGTGTGTGTAGGTGATGTAAAAGAGAAAGCAGGCATTTGGACCAAAGCACTGTGAGGCAAGGGAGAGGGAGAATCAAAATGTTTCTAAACCGCACTTTTGCCCCGTTTGCGTATGTGTTGTTTTACTACTTACACAATTATTTAAAGTATAAAACATTGTTATTTGCAATACACAGCGTGGTTTTTAATTATATTTTTAGGGGGGACAACCCTCAGATAGGGATTTCCGCCTATGCTTCAACATAACAGAAACTCTTTTAAATGTCAAACATAACAGCATTAAACATTAACAGGTATGTCCTTTTTACTAAAAACACATAAAATAACATTTCATTTCACATTTATTCTCCTTATCCAGTCTTATGCAAAACATGCTGTGAACTAAAACCCAATTTTCAAACAAGACTATTTCATTAAATCCCTACTAAACCTTTTTTTTATTAGTTAACACTGAAATTTAAGTTTAAATTACATACAATAAATTGATGTAATGATCAACATTATTATGTCAACAGAACTCATCAACCTAATTAAATGAACTAAATCAATAGATTAGAGATTATGGATATTACTATTGATCATGCTAAACTAATTTGTAATATGCAGCATATGCACAATATTTGCCAAAATGTGAAGTACCCAGTGCCCAGATAAAAAAACCCCTAAAAATAACCTATAGCAAAATGACCAAACAGGATGAAGCCAACATTTTTTTAACTTGAGACTTGTGACGACAACATACATTTTAAAATATTTGTTGTATAATTAATAGTCAGCATTTATACTCTACAGTATGCAGTACAGTAATATTCCTCAATAATATACACCTCCACACTGCACTGCACAATAATCTTCCTCTGCCTGTCTCTATCATGCTTCCTTTGCTCAATCATTGACAGCTGATATCCAGGTCATTATCAGAATTGAAAATCATGCATGCTTGTAGCTGGATCAGTACAGGACCCAGATGAACCCTATAGAATACCAAGCTCTAGAGACACTGTGATGACGACTTTAGGGGAGAAAAAAAACTATTTTCCTCCAGTGCCCGGTGCTCAGGGACCGCAACAAATTGAAATCTGTCCGTCATGAATTTTCAATTAAAAGGGAGAAAATCTGGAAATATATTACCCTGCAACTTTTAAGCAGCTGTCACAAAAGGAAATCAGCCAGACTAATGAATTTGGATCCATCTGAAATAGAAATATCCATAAAATGATTGGATGTCAAATGAACTGGTTTCATTACTTTCATCCCTTTCACATCTGCAACTTCACATGCCTCTCAATTGCCACAATGCATTATTGTGCTTTAGATGTAATTAAATGGACTAAAAAAATAATCCTTTGGCTGAACTTAATTTAATTCAACACAGTGGTTCCATGCAGTCAGAAATGGGTTTCTTAAACATTAAATTAAACTGTGAACTACATGGATGCAATACGTAATGAAAGAAAAGTAATGCAGCTGACTTCTAGGGAACCACAGCATACATTAGTATGCTAAACACATCCATTTCAATCCTATGTAATGTATGGTGTTGACAGGAAACACAAGACAGAGAAAATTAGTCTATCTGCTAGCATTTGCACAGTAATTGCTCGTAATTTCAGTGAAGCAACATACTCTTCTTCTACTCATCATTCTCCTAAGCACAAGCTCCACTCTTCACCACAACTGTAACCACAAAAACTCCAATGTAACTGAAACTATTCTCAATTCCAACATAATAACACTTTAAACGCTGATAAGTCTTCCTCATTTTTCATTTCTGCAGGGTGGGAACTGAAAATCAACTGTTCAAACCAAGGACTCATGGTTTGACTAGTTAGCACAACCCTGTTAGTCTCTGCCAGTAGATGCTGTAACTACACAATCTAGTTCCCGTGTTATTGTTAACTAAAACTAGTAAAAAGTGAAATTAAAGTTGAAATAAAAGTGTTTTTTTACTTTAAAAAATGTACAAATTGCAAATGTGTCCTTGGCAACTAATTTAAATAAAATGTTTAAGTACTAAAGTTAAAGCTAATGCAAAATATTAATAAATACTATAAAAGTAGTTAAGTAATACTAAAATAACACTGTCTGGTTCTAAACAGCATCTTTCTCCACTGACCATTAAAAAGCATTCAGATAAAATAAATGTTTACAAGCAACATATAAATGGCAAAAATATTGCGATAACATAGCTGATGTTTAACCGATTATTTTTTGAAGTGCTTTTAGAAGTGTGAAATGTTGAAGAATTATGTTGCAGTGGGTCATATTAATTAATAAATCAAGAAAGCAAAAAATACTTTTCCAAGACTACAATTCATTTTATTGTAGAAGAATGTCTTTATTTTACTTGTAAGACAAAGAGAATTATAAAACAACTTTGTTTCATCATATTAATTAATAAATCAAGAAAGCAAAAAATACTTTTCCAAGACTACAATTCATTTTATTGTAGAAGAATGTCTTTATTTTACTTGTAAGACAAAGAGAATTATAAAACAACTTTACTTGTTTCACAAATGTGTTTGTTCCTTCACTCTATGGAACTGTTTACTATTCAAAAATGTGCATAATTTTGATTTTATTTAAATAATTAGGTTTTCAAAATGCATTTTATTAAAACTGTTTAGAGCATACATTTGTTAATTTTGAAGATGTAATCAGTATAAACATGGATTAAATGTGGCTAGATGTGGAACAAGCAAGATTCAGTTAAAATGTATTAGGTTGAAGCAAATTGGATTTATTTATAATAAATATATAAACCTGGTTATTGCGTATTTAAAACACATTCAGTTTATTAGTCTTCTTACACAAAATCTCATTTTGAGTGACAAATATGCATCAGATTAAGTTTATTAGTTTAAATTAAAATTGTGTAATCCAAATGGATGGAAATTTGATGTGCAAATCAAGTAAATATTTAGATTTGTATTAAATAAGTGTATTAAATAAACACATGCAACCTGGCAATTTTACTTATGGTTATTTAAAGGTGCAAATCACATGTATCTCTACTCAAGTTTCACAATAAATACTGTATTGCACACTGTCCCCTTGTGACATTACAGTGAGAAAGTAATGACAGAGAAGAGGAAGTAAATGGAAGAGATGAAAGCTTGCAGTCTTAGGTACGTGTACCGCACAGGTGAGATCCAGTGAGAGTGATTATTGACCTCTGTTCCTCAGGTCTCCAGTAGGGTGTAAGAATGAACTGAGACACTTATCAGGCCTATATTAGCCTGCTTTTAGACAGAGAGATAGCGGGGGACTGAGAGATGGACTCTACTGATGAAGTGAGAAAAGAGAAACAGCTCTTGCCGGCGGAAGAGGCAAAAACCTATTATAGCCCCGGTCATCTGACACGTTCTATAATAAAGTGTAAAATATAGTGTGTGGCTGCACAGCAAAATTACCTTCTGCTTCTGCCTGTGAAATATAACAGCATGTGTCAGGCTGACACGTAAGAAAGATTATTAGCAAACACACATCATGTACACACACACACACACACCATGTGAGATGGACTGAGAATGTTTAATCTCCTTCTTGACCTCAGATCTCCCTCACATGTTTGAACAGCCCAGTCCCACAGCGCCTCAGTAAATGTTAGCATTAGCATTTTGGCATTTCAAGTGTGTTTGCAACACTGAGTGTGTGTGTGAGAGTGTGTACTTATATCAACGGAGAATAAATGTTATAGGTCCCATCTCCTTATGCACACTTGTTGACCCCCATGACCCTGTGGCTAACTAAGGCACAAAGCAAGATGGTGGAAGAGAGAGAGAAAAGGAAACAGAAGATTAATTTGGAGTTTCTAATGTAAATGTGCAAGGTGTCGATTGAGTCAAGGAGACTGGGGTGCATTGTAACACATTAAGTGTCAATGACTATAACTTTTTGATTTTCTCCCATTTGTAACTTTGATGTCTTATAATTGTGACTTCATATCTCACAATATCTCACAATTTAACTTTGATATCTTATAATTGTGACTATATCTTTAAAAATTACTTTATATTTTACAACAGTTAGTTTATATATACCAATTATGGCTTTACATATCACAATAGTGCCTTTATATCAAACAATAATGACTTTATTACCATATTTATCTGATACAATTTAATGTACTTTAAACATCAACTATACTCAGCCCTAAACAGTGTATATAATGCTAAATACAAAGAGGGCTGCTGTTACAACCAACAACCTTTAACACTACAGGAGTGTGCTGTAACAGTTTAAATTAATTATGAGTTTGTCATGGTGATTTACTCGTTGAAAAAAAATACTGTCAATCAACACCTGGAATTCTAGATGTGTTTATAAGATGATTTTTAAATTGTGTCTTAAATGCTTGCTGAAAGCGATGTGACAGGATGAATGGAAAACGAAGGAGGGAACGGAGACGTCACGTCGGCTGACCGACGAAATTGGGAGCCCCGGCCTACCGATGTGCATTGGCTCGTTTAGTTTACACTCGAAGTGGATTGGTCTCTCTAAGCGAGATCCCAATTTCGTCGGTCAGCCAACGTGACGTCGGGAGTGACCGACTGAAAGAGAACAAGATAAATATCATGGCTTTTTTTTTTTTAGCCCTTAACATTAAGGTCTTCTCATAACTTCGCCCACACACAATGATGCATGCTGGGAATAACATTTAACCCTGGTTGCTGCTTTTGCTGTGTGTAAGTGTGTGTCCATATGCATCTGTGTGTTATTGTGTAAAGCAGTTTAACAATGAATTCTATTCGAAATTTCCGACAATGTCAGTCCAGCGAGGTGGGCTTTTCTCATTCTAACAATTCCACACAATGGAGGCTAAAGGTTTTATCACAGCACAAGTCAGAGATATAATTAAACTGTCCTGTGTACACCACTTAGTTTGGTTTAGCACATCAGCCGAAGTGCCACTTCAAGTGAGACACAAGTACATAATGGCTGGTTTTATCATTTCACCATAAATGTGGTATGGTTTCATGCCTTGTATGCTACAACACAATAGATTCATATTGACTGTTATTTCTGAGAGCAGTTTGATACTCAAGTGTGACTATCAACTATGTGATTGATTCATTCCTAATACTACTAAGCAGCATGTCTGTGTGTGCATGTGTGTGAATGACTAAACCTATAACCCAATAAATGATTTGTGACCCTGGACCACAAAACCAGTCATAAGGGTAAATTTTGTACTGAATAAATAAGCTTTCCATTGATGTATGGTTTCCATTGTATAAGTTTTGATATATTTACGGTAAGAAATTTACAAAATATCTTTACTTAATATCCTAATGATTTTTGGCATAAAAGATCAAATCGATAATTTTGACCCATACAATGTTTTATGGATATTGCTAAAAATATACCCAAGCTAGAGACTTAAGACTGGTTTTGTGGTCCAGGGTCACATTTAATGAATTCAGTGTTCTTACCTTTACTGACATATTTCCTGTTGAAACAAGAGCAAGACTTATCATAATTAAATAGCCAATAGACTTTAGTTTGGGTTAACTTTTAGTCACTATATGTACTGTATATTCTATTAGGGGGAGTGACATTCTCATATAGAGAGCATTTGATTTGACAAAGATTTGTTTATTCAACAGTTAGTTCCGATCCTCTAATTTGATTGGCCGAGTGACATTCCAAGAGAGCTGATGTTCAGTATAACAGCTAAATATTAAATTGAGAGATTATAAAAGGCAACACTGTGAGTTTTTTATTTGTGTCTAGATGAAACAAAAAGACTGAGACTCTTATTTCACAGTTGAGTGAGGGTTCAAAATGAGGGTCATGTATCATAGGTGAATGTGGTGAGGTGTTCTGTGGACTGAACTTGTGCTCCTCCGTTGTTTCGACTCAACTGCTTTTGTCTGACTGTTCAGAGATTTCCTCAGAAGCACCAAATATGTCCTTGTGTGTGTTTAGCATTGTGTGTGAGTGCTCCAAAATACATTTCACCTGCCAGCTGTCGAGTCTGTGACAGCCAAACTGGAAGCTCTTTGAAGTGTGAAACGCCGGAGCTGAGCTGCATTCAATTATGTGTAAAATGCCCTACACATACACATATATAACAATAACATCCAGTTTCCAGAGTGCTGCGTTCATTGAAAGATGGGCGTCAAAATCAGACATGTATGCATCACAATTACTCGTAATTAGGCGGATTAAACTTATAGATATTATGGATGTATTATGTTGAGTGAACAAAGCACTGAACGGTGCACATATGCAGTCCTAAAATCTGAGACCAGTAGTGAACATGCTTCTATTTTGCATGCTTTTCTAACTTAATACAAAAAATTACACCAATGTTCAAAAGGCTTTTTTTTACTTGAAATTAACACTTTAATTTAGTAAGGATGCATTAAATTGGTCAAAGGTGACAGTAAAGACATTTACATTGTTACAAAAGATTTCTGTTTCAAATAAATGCTATTTTGATCTTTAGAAAAAATAATAATCTTGAAAAAGTAGTATGATAGTTTCAACAAAAATGACATATATATATATATATATATATATATATACATACTGTATATATATAATTTGTAACAACATTTGTTACAATTTATAACAGTTTTACTGTTTTTACTGTATTTTATATCATATAAATGCAGCCTTGCTGTGCATAAGAGACAGACCTGAAAAACATCTAAAAAATCTTTTGTGTCCAGGATCACTTTTTATGGTTGTGTTTTATCAGCATCACAGACACACACACACAGTTCAATACACATACATAACTATAACCCTGAACAATACCTCTCACAAGTGCAAAAATTGGTCTGTGTTTCTGTGCATGTCCATGATGAACAAAAACCTCATTCACCCTGACCCTCATCAGCTAATCACCATAGGAACGCAACAAAACAACACAGGCCAATCAAACAGTGAGGGGCACAAAGGTGAGAAAACCAATCAACATTAAGAATCCAACAGGCCGATGCATATGTGATTACAGGGTCTAAAAACCAAATGACTTCATCATCCTCAAGTGGAAAACAGTGAAACTGCACATTCTACTGCAGTGTCTACAGAGACTAAACACATTGTTTGGGGGGCAACATTGGGGCAGGATGTGGAATGACATTTATTTAAAGACCCCCTTTAATGAAAGTCACGTTTTTAACAGTGTTTACATGTCTGTCTGGTGTTTTTATTATGCTTAAGGACAAACCATGAGCATTTCATCTGTCAACAAATGCATTGTACCAAAGACAGTCTCAAAACATGGTTTGAAACCCCGTTTCCCACCGTCACAAACATGTACCCAATCTAAATTTTCAAGGTGGGGCTTTCCATATCAATAGCAAAGAGTTTTAAAGATGTTGGTTTTTAGCAGGTAGCTGTCTGAGATGGTGAACGGGAAAATGGTTTAACATTAGCAACACATTTTTAGCTGTTTGATAACGTCGTCAAGCCAAAGGCTAATGATATCAATTATCGTTGCGTGTCCGATGTTGTAGCGAGTGACTTGTAGACAACTATGTATAATTCACTTTTTCTCTTCTTTAAAACCAGTTTCTTGTTCAAACATATATGGCTAAATGAATCCAATATTGCCATTTACTTGCCATTATGTAGTGATTACTATTTCAGTTAACTGAGTGAAAGTTAAGTAAAGCCTAATTTGTATGAAATACAAATATATATATCAACTTTCAGCCTAAAAATACAGATATTGGTATATTTTAATATTTATAATATAGAGGTTTGGTCTATGTTTCACAGCCCTACTAGTAATAATTAAAATTATAATTTTCAAAATAAAATACAATTTCTCAACTTTTTTTTAATCTCCAGATATGCTAGCTTACTTTCTTTCTCATACAAAGTCACTGTTGGTTAGATTCGTCATTAAATGTCTTATTTGATAACTGTATTCTGCACCATCTGGCTTTCCATATGATCACAGAGCACTCTGGGAATTACAATCCCTTTGGAGGTTATGGCCTGTTCTTTTTGTTAGACCCACTATAGGGTTATTCTTATTATATGCCTCATTTAGCTTAATTCAGTTTTAATATGGTGCCGTCATGCAGAGATTTCTATACCACGACACATACTGAACCAGGTATTTGAAGTTTAGCATCAAATGACAACACAAAAGCATAGTAAGGTGGACCAAAAACAGACAGAGTCTGTGTGTGCGTTTCTTGTGTGACTGCGTATCCCCTGGGTTTTGTTTAAGGCCTGTTTAAGCTAGCCAGCATCAGGAGAGCATGCATGAAGCGGTTAGCGTCTCTTCAGTAGATCCCCTCAGAGAGAGAGAGAGAGAAAAGATAGAGGAGAAAGAGTGAGTGTGCATCTGGGGATATGGCTTACTTATCACACACTGGCAGGACAGACCACTCACCACAGGGACCTACAATCATTATGCTTAGTCACTCAGCATGTCTCCAGCTATAAAAACAAATACTGAGGACACATACAAATATAGAAACACCCTCTTATGATCATTTCTATATTACATTGTCATATGAACCTAACGTGGCCTTTCTGTGAATGAAGGGGTCGTAATAAAACACACTTGACAAGACATGTCTTAAATGGACAGTACCCAAAAATGAAAATGTTATCTTTATTTAATTCTCCTCTATTCCAGTCCTATACATTGCTATTTTAACCTGAATATTGCTGTTTTTATCTAATTACTGTAAATAGTGACCACATGTATCAAGTCAAAAAATAAATAAATAAATTAAGTTTGCCATAATCTTCTCCAAATGTGAGCTGTTAATTCAAGAACAGTGAGCTGATGAACTGGATCAGTCTAACAATTCTCAAGTTCAAGTTAAACTTTACTCAATTATCCTTATATCAAGTTAACATCTCAATGGATGGGAAGATTATCAGTGAATAACAACTTAAATTATGGCTGCAAAAATGCATACTTTATTCAACATGGATTCAAAAGTGACAGTAAAGACATTTATACTGTTTCCAGTATTTCCCATTCCACATAAATGCTGTTCTTTTAGTTATATTTATCAAAGAATCCTGACAAATATGTTAAGCATCACAACTGTTTTCAACATTGATACTAAGAAGAAATGTTTCTTGAGCAGCATATTAGAATGATTTCTTAAGGATCATGCAACACTGAACACTGGAGTAATAATGCTGAACATTCAGCTTTGCATCACAGGAATAAATGCATATTTTTCACAATATATTTACTTTTTATTTTATTATTTATATTTTTACTGTATTTTTGATAAAATAACAGCAGACTCTGACAGAAAGAGATATCTTTCAAAAACATTTAAAAAATCTCACTGTTTTTTTTCTTTTAATAATCCAATATTTACATTTCAAAACTATATTTACATTTTCTTAAAACATTTAAATATGCAGATGTTTATTTTAAGCTCAGTATATTATACCATTGGGATGCATTTTTTTCTATTTTGTCCATATTAAACACATTGCATATTGAAATTAGATCTTCGATCATTTTATGTAGAATTTTATTTGCTATTAAACCTGTTAAATGATTATCTGTCCATGACATAAATCTATACCTATGGCTTCAGAAGACTTGGAATAGTCGTATGAATTACTTTTTTGTCCTTTTTGGAACTTGATAGATGTGGTTCCTTTAAACGTTTTTTTTGTGTATGTGTGTGTGTGTGTGTGTGTGTGTGTGTGCATGCGTGTATGTACAAATGCAAAAGTTACTTGATATTTTCATGTGGTTATAACAATAGCAGAAGGAATGAAACAGAAATTCATTCTATCAATTTTCTAAATGCATGTTATTGATCTTATTGTGAACAATTATGCATATATTTCATATATATAACTCATTGTTATGAAGTTATGACATTTTGATTATTAACTTAATCAAAATGTCATAACTCCAGACAAAGAAAATTACTATCAGCGATTTATAAGAAAAACTTGTGTACTTTAAAACTGTACTACACCTTTTGTGCAAGAATTTATGAAAATATACTAAGGGGACAAAATAAAAAAATAAAACCCCTGACACTTCTTCTCCAGCCTCTTCATTTCTGACTCAGACTTTATAGAACTTTCATTTGGAATGCACTGGAGATTTCCCAGAACAGCATGATTTTCAGTAAAATGTTCTCATAATGTGGTCAAATTGATTGGATATTAATCTTTTGTGAGCTGGAATGAACTGGACATTGTAAAATGAGCTGCTTTTCTTTAAAGAATTTGTCAAATTATGCAATGTTGCGAGAAAAATGGTGGATACTATGAATCAGAATCAAAGAAAATGCAAATCAGTGTCAATTGAAAAGAGACTCATTTAAAAATGATTACAAGTGGTCAACACATTTCCAAATGTTTCAACAATGCATAAACATTGATACTATGAACTCTACTATGACCCGATACACGTAAATGTTATTAAAAGTAATTATTTTCATAAGAGCAAATGTAGGTGCTCTTATTGATGTTACACATTTTCATTTGAGACTGACATAGTTTGAATAAATCTGAAAAAGGATGTACTATGAATTAAAGATTTGGGTAGGAAAATAGTTATTGTCCTTGGTATGAATACCCTTTCAACAGGAAGTCAATTATCACTGCAGCAGTTCTAAGAAAATGTGTTCCATGATCCTGCAAAAAACTCTAGCCCTCTTAAAAATCACAGAACGTAAACATTAGTCCTAACATTTCATTTGAGTCCTCCTCCATCCTCAGGTTATTTTTCTCTTTGGTTGTGTGTGTGTGTGTCTGTGTGTGTGTGTGTGTGTGTGTGTGTGTGTGGTAAAAAGAATTGTGGAAAATAACAAAATACAAGTTTTGAACAACATGAGTAAATATATTTCTTTAAAACAGACTTCCTTGGTTATTAATGCCAAACACATGCACACACAATTAGCGGCTCCCCAGAAGTAACAGCTGCTTGTGAATGCAAGGGCAGTGTGGACTGATTTAATGAAGCCGACTGGCAATGTACAACTCTCTCTACACTCTCTAAATGCTTATTAAATGACTGTGTAAGTGCAGCAGAGAGGAACTTTACTGTAATCCAACCCTGTAGACACACACACTCACACCTCTGTATGTTCCATCTTAAATTATATATAAATTACGACCCCTGCTCTCAATGTCAAATG
Source organism: Sinocyclocheilus anshuiensis (assembly GCF_001515605.1). Taxonomy (NCBI): domain Eukaryota; kingdom Metazoa; phylum Chordata; class Actinopteri; order Cypriniformes; family Cyprinidae; genus Sinocyclocheilus; species Sinocyclocheilus anshuiensis. Next base: position 4,027,163 of record NW_015555781.1, on the reverse strand, counting down.
CAGAAATGTTAATGCATGCGTTCCTGACTTCAAGGTTAGATTATTGTAATGCTTTATTGGGTGGTTGTTCTGCACGCTTAATAAACTCCAGTTGGTTCAAAATGCAGCAGCTAGAGTTCTTACTAGAACCAGGAAGTATGACCATATTATCCCGGTTCTGTCAACTCTGCACTGGCTCCATATTAAACATCGTATACATTTTAAAATCTTGCCAATTACTTATAAAGCCCTGAATGGTTTAGCTCCTCAGTACTTGAGCGAGCTCATATCGCATTATAGTCCTTCACGTCCGCTGCGATCTCAAAACTCTGGCCATTTGATAATACCTAGAATATCAAAATCAACTGCGGGCAGAAGATCCTTTTCCTATTTAGTGCCAAAACTCTGGAACAATCTACCTAGCGTTATTTGGGAGGGAGACACACTCTGTCAGTTTAAATCTAGGTTAAAGACTCTTCTCTTTAGCCTGGCATACACATAACACACTATCACATTTCTATAATTCAAATCCATTAAAGGATTGCTGCATTAATTAGGTCAATCGGAACCGGGAACACTTCCCATAACCCCTTGTTACATAGTAAGAAGAATGGCATCTAAGCTAATATTAGTCTGTTTTATTCTTATTCTGAGGTCACCGTAGCCAACCAGATCCAGTCTGTATCCATATCAGATGGTCACTGCCGTCTCCGTATCCAGATGATGGACAGAACCCCAGCAAAGACCTCGTTAACTAGACGGCCATCGGCACAAGACCATGAGAACCAGATGAGTCCTCTGCTCAGTCTGACTTGTGTTGCAGCCTAGAATTAAACCACACCATGCTGGTTTCATCTGGCCAGAGGAGAACTGGCCCCTCCAACTGAGCCTGGTTTCTCCCAATGCTTTTTATCCATTTCTGTCACTGATGGAGTTTTGGTTCCTTGCCACTGTCGCCTTTGGCTTGCTTAGTTGGGTACACTTAATTTCTGGCAATATTGTCGGCTTGATTGCACAGACACTATTTGAAGAGAGCTGCACTGAGCTGGATGATGACATCACTGAATCAATGATGAACCGACTTTATCTGAAAAACTGACTGTTTCTAATTGTCCTTTTGCATTATCAGCATGTTTTTCCTGTTTAGCACTGTAAAGCTGCTTTGACACAATCTATATTGTATAAAGGCTATATAAATAAAGGTGACTTGAGTTGATTTGACCTCTGATGTGATTACCATGGAACCAATGCAGCACACAAGAAAAGTAATTAGTTGCTTTGATGAGGAGATTGATGGCTAATGTTTAATAATTCTGGTGGGGTACAACAGGTCAGGGCTTTTCATGTTGCCTAGTGCTGTAGGGAATCAGTATCTTACTAATTGAGAAGCCATGTTGTGAATCTCTGTTGTGTCATAGATCTTCATCAGCGCAGCCCAGGACAGCCTATCGTGACAGGGAAGACATATAGAGACAGAGGGAGATATTAATGCTCATTGGATTACATAATCTCTATTTGCTGTTTCTGTGTAATTGCGTGTGCATGTGTAAGTGAATAAAGCTCAGTTTTACACCCAGACCTATACCGGTATATGTGGCATGTCTTCTCCATTGCATGATTTGTGTGCATGTGTGTTTGTGATTGTGAGTGAGAATACGGGGGTCTATATATCTGAAACTAAATCATATAGCCTTGCCATGCAGCCTGTGCTCTAGGCAACATCCCCACTGTGTGTAAATCACAGAGATAGACCTTTCAGTATAGGAAATAACTTTGCATAAATGCTACATCGGTAACCTGCAAAGGTACAGAGAAATTTACATAATATATGGATAAGTATGGTAAATTAACAAAAATAAATAAATAAATACAACTTACAGTAAAAAAATTTTTTACAGTATCTGTCATTATAAAATATCACCAATATTAAATGTGAAGGCTTTTCTCCTCCATATAAAAACCTGGAATTGAAAATATGTCCAGTATACTGACTCCTTTTATACTACAGTGTCCATATTAAATACATTGTGTGTGTGTGTGTGTGTGTGTGTGTGTGTGTGTGTGTGTGCGTACAGCGGGTAAAATATGTATTGAACACGTCACCATTTTTCTCAGTAAATATACTGACTTGCTTCTCAAGAAACACTGTGTGTGGGTGTGGGTAAAATAGATAAAGCAGAACGCAACATTTTCTTTAAATATACATTTAGTTAATTTTCACAATTTCCACCATTAATGCGAATCAAAAACAAAAACAAATATCAAAAGAAACTCTCACACTGATATGGCACATTTTGCATAATGTGTAAAACTAATATGACGTTATGCCATGAAATGAGTCTGACTCAGATGCCGCTGCAGTGACTACATTCTCGTCTTGAAGAGGAGTGGAAATAAAAACTGAACTAAAGCACATGATCTTGTCCAGTCTAGTGATCAAGAATGATCCTGAGGAGTATTTCAGGAATATATATATGAATCACCATCTTTTGACTGGACATCAGAACTGAGTCAATGGGAAATGTCTCTTCCTATAAGTTCAACATTTAAGTGTGATGGTCTACTCAGACTAAAAGACATCAGCGAACAAAAGGGGCCATCATATCCATTTAAGCAAAGAGGGTGTCCTGTGATTTAGCCTCGGGTGCTTGTGTCATGACCCTGTCAATCATCAAAGTGACATTATGAATCCATGCCTCAAGAGATGTGTTCAATCAATCCAAATTCTGCATCTTATCGATTCATCACTGTCGGTAAACCACAATCTTCATGCCATGATACATCCCTGATGTAAGTGATCTGCTGACTTTTTTTTTTGCAACAAAATATCACAAGTAATGGATATTTGCTCAGCATTACAACCATCTCTCTGTCCCTCTCCTCTCTTTTTTTCCATCTGTCTCATTGGCTTCATGCCTCTTTCTTACACTCATCCCCTCCACTCCTTCTTTCCTTGGTCTTCACACCATTCCTGTCTCCGGGGAACCGTCTGCCAGAGGGAGGGACACGACTACAGGAAATTGGGAGGGTGACTCGATAAAGCAGGACATTAATCTGATAGGGTTCCTAAGCAACCTGCTGGTCCAGTGAAGAAGTAAAAGTATGACAGAAAGTGCATGAGGGAGAAAAAGTGCAACACATGGGCATTGTGCATTTATTTATATTTTTGTGGAGGAACCAGTGACAGTCTTGACTTACACTGCCCCCACTGACAAGACATGACCAACTAATACATAAATACATTTGAATAACTTTTTAAAAACTTTTGATTACTTTTTAAATTAGTTCACTATTTATGTCACTATAATGTGATAGCCTAATGGTACTTTATTATGTTTAAGATGTGTTGGTCTAATGGTACAGTTTTTCTTTAGAGTTATATACAGTATATATATATATGTTGTCAGTGTGTTGCCAAATTGATTAATGTTTTCTTAATTTGCTGGTGTTTTTTCTATTTGCATGTGTTTTCTTAAGTTGCAGTGCACTGAGCTCTCTCGGTCACTGTGTAAAACAGAAAATTGTTATTTTAAATTGTAATAATATTTCACAATGTTGTAGTATTTTTGATCAAATAAATGCAGCCTTGTATAAATGAGTATAAGAGACTTCTTTCAAAAACATTTTGAAAATATTTATATAATATCTTTATATACAAAATTATATAGTGAACTTTTTTAATATTGGCTAATGTCTAATTCTATGCATTCACTGATACATTGTTAATATTTCAAGATGTATAAATAATGTACATTACTTCAGATGAACTGACCGATATGGAGTGTTGCCATGGATGACAGTGATGGAGCCATGTAATAACAAGAGCTAATGTATTATGAATGGACATGAATTAAAAATGAACAATAGAAAAATGTATAAATTAACATTAACCTAGATTAATAAACGCTGTAAAAATGTAGTTCTTTGTTAGTTCATAATTTCTAATGAATTCAGTAATGTTAACAAACTGAACCTTATTTTAAGTTTAACAACACATTTTACTAACAATAACTCTTCAACTTAATTATCAAAGATACTTTTTTATGGTAATTGTATTTTAAAATCTAAGGGAGGCTGTACTTATTTCAGTTTAGTCAGCCTCCCAAACACACACACACACAAAGAGCGAGATTTGAGTAATGGAAATTTGTGATTTGACTAATGGACAAGTAATGGTACTGTGCTTTTCTGAGCAGTATACTTTAAGCAGAGAGATGATGTGAGGACAGACTGTTTGTTTTGAAGCTCATTAACACTGAGAATCTGCTGGTTTTGGCTTTTAAGTACAGTGCATATAATCACACACACACACTTATACGCAAACACTTTTATGTCAACATTCTTGAGAATACTAAAATAAATTAAGTTTCTTTCAAATATATATATAAGCATATATTTACCTCACTGTTCTCATTAACTCGTCCTGCATCTCTCCACCACACCAGTTCCACCTCTTTTTCTATTCTATTTATAAAACTGCATTAATTGCTCATGCTCAAACCCATTCATTACCAAAATGTGTTTAGCTTAATAACTCTCAAGGGTTATATGAACTTTATCATTAATGAAACATAATGAAAAGGAAAATTCTTTCATCATTTACTTGCCCTCATGCTGTTTCCAACACGCAGGATTTTATCATTATAAAGGGAGAACTTCTGAAGGCTGTGCTTGTTGGTTCCATGTAATTACAATAAATGGGGACCGTCAAGATAAAACAACACAAAAGCAGTATATTTAAAGTCTTCTGAAGTCATATGATAGATTTGTGTGAGGAACAGACTAAAATGTAAGTTTATTGCCATTCTCTGATAATCATTCCCTCCAGTGAGCTATGAACTGCTGCAACTGGACCATTGAATCAGTGAGTTGAACTTGAGAACCAGAGCAGTTAGAATCATTTAGATGGTTTGTGAACTAATTAACAATGAAAAAAGAGACCTAAATCAAAAGATTTCAAAACAATTTAAATGCACATTCATCACGGCTGATAAGAACAGCTAAGGTAATCAAAGCTATACTAAATGAATGATTTTCAGTCTGTTTCTCACACTATAAGGGATCGAATGGTTTCAGAAGACTTATTCAGAAGAATAAGTGCAGAAATCTTAAAAAGCTATTGTCTGTCCCACATTAAAATGCATTAACTTCTTAACATTCGGCTGAGCTTCTTAACTTCTAAACTTTATAAAAATAAAAACTGGTACTGTTATATGTGAATTCTGATGGCAAGACATTCATCACCAATGACTGGATTCTTTCCTAATTCCATTTGTGTGTGTGTTTTAGCTATTTATTATTTTGCTCTAAGGGAGACATATACAGTAATTGTAGATATTGACAGAAAGAGTCATTACTATTCATTAGCATGAGGGAAACCAGGAAACTTCATGCTGTTTCTTTATTACATTAATTTTTGTTCAGATTAAGCCTCTGACACAGAGGGTCTCTTGTTCACACAATCCCCCTATTCTTCTCCTCCGCTCATCTCTTCATATTTTAACATTCAAGCACTCTGTTACCACATCAAAGGGATCGGCTTGTCCAAGAGTGTAATCCCAAATAGCTCCGTCAGTCCATGTGTGTGTGTGAGAATACTGTGCAGTATAGGTACTCAAAATACATAAAAAGATACATTTTGTTAAAGGTTTTCATTTACCAAAGGACTCCTACTGTTTTCATATTACCATCTGTGTGTTTACAAGTCATGCATGTTGAAAACGTGCAGTTACATATTCAGAAATGCAGAAGACGGGCTGGTATGGTCAGACAGACCCAGAGGAGTCTGATCCAAAAGGTCATTTAACACCTTACGGAAATCTAATGTGACTTTGCATTAAAGCAAAGAGCCTCTGGATAGACTTGGACATACAGTATCGTGTGTGTGTGTGTGTGTGTGTGTGTGTGTGTGTGTGTGTGTGTCTGTTGTAAAATAAAACCTGTGATCACTACATTATTCCATTCCATTCCATCTCATTATCACCCATATAAAAGATATTTTACAACACACACAGGAACAACAGCAGTGCTCAACATTTGAAGGAACGGTTGCCCTTTTTTCAACCACTCACCATTCACAACCATTATTGCTCTTTGACATTCAAAACCAGCAACCTTTAAGTTCTATATTTGCAAGATTTGCTTCAAGGGAGCTAAATTAGTTCTGTCAAACCTGCTATCCTGCAGCAAAATAAAAAGAGTCTTGGACCCTGTCATCGTTTACAAATCTACTAAGACCTTCTTCAAGCATTTTAAAAACAGCATATGGTTAATCTACATTTTTTATGTATAAACTGGCCAATCATCATTTTTAAGGTGTGAACATGCAAAACCAGATGTGAAATCCAGGTGGAAGTGCTTCCTGGTGGAATTGCTAGAAAAGTAACAGCAGTTCTGTTGATATTATTGATGTTTTTTGTTAATCTCTCAGCATTTCATGATGTTCAGCCACTATGTTTGCCACATGCTACCCAGCAGGCAGTGCTGCTCACAGTGACAGTGCATGTGTCTGATTAAATATGAGCCTGACACTCAATTAAGATCCTGAAGCTCAAAAAATGTAACATACACACACACTCACATACACACACAGACAACAACTTCACTGTGAAAAAGACAGAGGAGCGCATGAAGGAGCAATGATGCTCTCGTCATGTCCAACCACAAGCCCTTCTCGGGCAGATCACAGCCATAACAGGTCCAGCTGACATCTATGCCATACATTTCCTGTTTCTGTGACGCAAGGAGTCAAGGTTTGATGGGTTAACGTGGCCCCTGAGTGACAGCATTTTGCAGCACAAAGCAATATATAGCCTACCTCCCTGATTTAAAGGGGTCATACTCACGTTTGAATCATCAGTGGCAAATTCTTTAAATATAAAAGATGTACTTACAGTCTGTGAGTCAGAACAGCCAGTGTTGTAGTCTACTCTACCAGGATCAGGAAACAGTCATCCATAAAATGTGCTGCACACATCTGAATATTTGGGTTGAAGTGTTCTGGAA
>NW_015555781.1:4016679-4019853 GCF_001515605.1 Sinocyclocheilus anshuiensis | reverse complement strand
CCACAGCGTGAAGTTGATGTATTTCCTCAGCGACCAGCACGGATCAGCTCTAGGCATGACGAAGCAGATATCGTCCTCTTTTGGAAGGCCAAACAAAGTAGTTTTGCTTTCACAACGAAACACACAGCGTCTTCAGGACATGGCGGCGGCAACAGCGAGAATAAAAGTTACGCCTTCTTTCTTTGCGAGAATATTTGAGCGGTGTTATGCAAATCTTCCCACATCGTGACGTAGATATGTGGGGGCATGTTAGAACGAGCCATTTTAGGTAGGTGTGGTTGACTCTTAACTTTTATAAAGAATATCTCTTTGGATTTGAGACTTTAGTCTTTGCAACTTTACAGATCTTCTTTATGCACCAAGAGCTTGTAACACTCCAAAGAGAAAGGAAAAATTTTAATTGCATCACATGACCCCTTTAATTAAAAAAGAACAGTTTGAAATCTCAACGTTTTTCAATTTTACTGGAAAAAACTCCCAGTTCAGAAGTTGTAATCACGAGTTCTACGAGGGAGTGAACGCACCTTTTCTCGCAGAACAGACGTTTGGGGGCAGCACGGGAAAGAAAAAATAGCCATTCGGCGTATTAGAAGACAGTGAACCATCAAAAATATGTACATACACTTGTTTTAATTTTAAACAACAACATTTGTGGTATAATGTTGATTACCATATAAAAAAATAGGCATTATTAAATGGAAGTAAATGGGGCCAATTTTGGGATGATTTAAAGGCATCATTTACACTAAATCTTCGGTTAAAACGTTTTGCTGTATTGTGAATTTGTTCTCGTGATTTTTGATAATAGGTTGCTTGCTATGTTCCATTGAAGCTGTGAAACTGGATATAACTTTACACAGAAAAGGTTAGTAAACAATTTTATTACACTAAAATAATTTTAGCATGCATATTGTTTAAGTCTTGTGTCTGTACTGTTGAAACAGTGACTACTTAAACATTACTGGATTGGGCCCATTTACTTCCATTTTAAGTGCCACACTGTAACCAGATCTTAACTTTCTGAACCAAAAATACTTTTATTTATAATATTTTCTGAAGCTAAACCTCTGTGCTCCTTCTCAGCTCCTGACCTTTGTTAAAAAAGTCCAGAAAAGTGTCTTCAAGCCTGATATCAATTAGCCCAGACAGCTTAGCTGGAGGTGAGCCCCATCCGAGACACTTAAAGGAGCAGACATTTGAAACAAGGTAATCAGGGAATGAGAGGGACTTGATTTTTCATCTCCTTTGTTAATTCAATAAATCTATGAAGATCTGCATAATTAAGCATAAGAATACCAGAACAAAGATCGGTGCAAAACATATAAAATAAGTTAAACGAGTTTCATGTATTACATAAGAATTATAAAACTATTGCTTTTTCCTGTTGCACTAAATAGTTACCATGTATGTATACCATTAAAAGAAAACTCAGTAAACATCCACAAAAATCCATTTAGCTTTGAGGAAAGCTCCAGCATCATTTATCAGATGTCACTTAGTTTGATATTTTGTACCTAATGCGAATAAATTCATAAATTTTAAAGTGCAGCTTCAGTGTCCAAAGCTATAGTGCTTACATATTTGGGGCCAGAAATGATCAATACGTAAACAGTGCACAAAATTAATGTATTGTTTAAATGGCATAGCTATGCATAGATTGCATCCTCTTTGTTTTGCATGGCACAATAAGAAGAGGGCTGTCTGTAAACATCCATCAGTAAAGAAAGTCCTAATGGCTCAGAGAGAGAGAGAGAGAGAGAGAGAGAGAGAGAGAGAGAGAACAGAGGCATGAAAGAAGCACACTTTAACCATAGCATCCCACTCTCTCTCATTATGCATCTATAAAATGGCTTATAAGTCTGCATTTGTCTTTGTAATAAAATTGTGTAAGCAAGAGAGAACATTAAGTGTGTGTGTGTGTCTGTGTGTGTGTTTTCCTTGCAGCAAGAGGTGAGTAATCAGAAATCACAACATACCTTGGCTCTGTACTCAGATGACGTGCTCGCCCTGCTCTGAAAGCTTTAACCAGAACTGCCAATCACTCCACACACACATTCAGCTTCTCCCCAGACACACGTCCTGAAAATATTAGAAAAACAGACCTCAGGAAATCTGATTACTGGTAAACAAAGTCATCGTGATTCTTTTTAAAAATCTAATATCAAAGAAACAACCATAAAATGACTATTTAATGCCTAAGGCACCTTTTAAGCCTGGCCAAGTTTTAGGAAAATGGATGATAATGAGACAACCAAATGTACCAATGGTGAGAGAACAAAGCACGCAGCTCTTTGAGAGTAATGGTTTTTTTTTTAGCCTTGCATCTCTGGTGCTTTCTTTCACTCTCTTTGTGTCTTTCGCTCTCTTTATTTCTCTTTCATACTGTACATGATCCAATTTACAAAAATGCTGGGCCTAGATGCTTTAATACCGGTGTTAAAAAAATTATAGCTGTTTCCTGCCACAGTAAGAATCTGTCAGATATAACATGATCAAATGTCTAGGCTGTTCATTGGAATGGAATCAGAAATGAAATTCAGGACAAAGTACGGTGTCAAAAAAGGAAGTGTGCTCAAGCACCCTATTGTTAGTGTGATAAGTGACACATTATGGTTGACTTTTCAGCAAAACCCTGTAAAATCCAAGAAGACCTTTGTGCAACAGTAATCCAGCTGAGACGAAACCCATGAGCTCTGTGGGAAGCACCTCCACCGATGCTGAAACTCCATGTAGCTGTCACTCAGAGCATTCATCTTGCTTCTTTGAATTGTGCTTTCTGAATGTCAAAGACTTCAGACAGTGACACGTTATTATTTTGCCGCTTCTTTCATCATTCACCCACTTTCACTTTACTATTCAAAACAATAAAAGGATCACAGATTTTTATGAATTAAAGCAGTAAAAATTAAATTCTTTTAAATTTGTTCATCTGGTACTACGCATAATTTGCCATACTTGGATTATTAATACCAACAACAAAAATGTTCTTCTCCATAACATCTACTTTAGCTTGTTATCGTATCATTACTGACCATATTCATAATGACTAGTGCCCCCGTGTGGTTAACAGCCCTTAACACAGCTCTGTGTAGTCTGCTGCCTGCAAATAATGTTCATGTTATAAATGTCGAATATATTGGGATTATTAATAAACATTGTGTGTGTGTGTGTGTG
>NW_015555781.1:4013100-4016669 GCF_001515605.1 Sinocyclocheilus anshuiensis | reverse complement strand
GTGTGTGTCCTCCACTAATATTGGCACCCTTGGTAAATATGAGCAAAGGCGGCTGTGAAAATAAATCTTAATCTGAAAATAAATCATTTATCTTTTTGATCTTTTATTCAAACATTTCACAAAATTCTTACCTTTTATTGAAGTAAAGCAACTGAAAGCAATTGAAACTCACATTATGAAATAAATGTTTTTCTCCAATCCATGTTGGCCACAATTATTGGCACCCCTAGATATCCTAGAAGTATATTCCCTCCCATTCATATTTACATTTTTCAGCAAACCAGGGTGACTAGGAGCATGAGATTGTCCAGCCATGACTTCCTGTTCCACGGGATTATAAATACAAGGAACACAAAGGCCAAATTCCCATAATCATCCATCACAAGGAGTAAAACCAAAGAATATATTCACAAAATAGACAGTGGCTGTAAGAAAATGGCTAAAGCATTGAAAATACCCATTTCCACCATCAGGGCAATAATTAAGAAGTTCCAATCAAATAAAGAAGTTACAAACCTGCCTGGAACAGGATGTGTGTCTATATTGTCCCAATTATATATACTATGCCAATGTAAATGTCTGGATCTGGATGAGAATGAACAAGCAGTTGAGGTGACGGGACACTCGGTAGAACTAGAGCAGTGTTTCCCAACCTTTTTTTAGTCGCGTTCGGCAGCCGAAATTTCGGTGCATCTCTAATTATTTGCGACATCAGAAATGGATATTATATAATAGATGCTTTTTTGAACATTTTAGCAATTTAAAAATATTAAAAAAGGATTTTTTACACGGCACCCCTGCTCTCGACAGACGGCACCCCGGTTGGGAAACACTGAACTAGAGGATAAACCTGAACAACATGGACATTTACTCCACTAAACAAAACAAACTTGGAAGAAATATACCTACATGCACAGAGCGAGAGACACACTGGACGAGTCAAACTGCTGAATGAAACCTCTCTCTACAGATATCAAACTTGACCACAGAAGACCAGGGAGATATCAACAACACGTCAACATCACACTCAGTGTTCATGCAATTTCCCTACATGTGTTGCAGTTGTTTCTTTAAACATATTCAGTACTGATTTCATTCATGAAAAAATATCAACCATTTGAAGAAGTCGAAGTTCTAAGAAAACAGGTATTGTTTTATACAATTGGCTGGCAATTTTCGGTCGAACAGTCAGAAGACAGTTCAGAAAAAAAAAACAACGCAAGTAACAGCCTATTTTCCTTGAAAATTTATTTCATATTTTTTATATGTCTTTATGAATCTCTTTTTGCCCGTTTTCTTGAATTGTCTATATTTAAGGTGTACAAGTGAGCATTTTTTTGGGGGGGTGGTCTTAATTCTGCTGTTAGCGCTTCTGGTTGTTCTGTTGCTGTCTGTACTGCCATTTATCTACTGGAAATTCAGAGGTACACAAACACACAAATACAGTTTGTGTACAGTATGTGATGGTAACATCACAATACACATTGGAATGAGACCTCTCAAATGTTTTTTTAAGATTTTACGATAAAGTTAAAATTACTTGCTGACCATCACTTGCATTTGTTATGATTCAGCATAATATTGAAGTGAAAATCATTAGTTTGAGAAATTTTATACACCCCTATCTTCAAACTAATATGAAATTAGTCAATTCTAGAAAGAGAAATGTAAAATAATAACAATAACAATAATAATAATAATGTTCAACTTCATGCTTTAAATAGTTGAAACTGCATGGCCATAATTTTTGAGGCATTTCTAGTCATACTGTGATATATTGCTGATTTGTCTGGACATTTGACTGGTTTGATGTTTCAATCATTTTTGACTGAAATGTTTTACTTTCTAGGAAGAAGAGATGTCCATAAGACAGCCAATGATGGACTAGTGCTAGTGTGTAAAATGAAAAACAGGTGAGCACAAATTCACTTAAACCCATTAAGAAAATTATTTAATATGCTGATACAGTGCATGCCATGCTATGAGAGATTATTAGTTTGAGAGCATGCACTTCCAGTGTGTGTGTTTACAAGCTGAATAAAATAAAGAGCAGCATCTGTATATGTGTGTTCTGACCATGTCGTCTCTTTTAGGGTGATGCAAATCCTGATAGTGTAACTCAAAGAGAGTACATAAAACAGGGTCAAAATGCGATCAGTCAAAGTGTATGCTGTGTGTACATAAATGCATATATACATTACCGTTCAAAGGTTTGGGGTCAGTAATTTTTTTTTTCTTTCTTTCTTTTTTTTTGGAAAGAAATTAATGCTTTTATTCACAAGGATGTGTTAAATTGATAAAAAGTTATAATAAATACTTATATTGTAAGAAATTTTACTTAATTCATCAAATAATCCTGAAAAAAAGTATCACAGGTTCCAAAAGAAATTTGATATAATACATTGATAATAAATCAGCATATTAGAATGATTTCTGAAGGATCATATGACACTGAAGACTGGAGTAATGATGATGCAAAATAACTTTGCAACACAGAAATAAATTATATTTTAAAATATATTAACCATTATTTTAAATGGCAATAACAATATTACAGTTTTTTCTGTATTTTTGGTCAAATAAATGCAGCCATGGTGAACAGAAGAGATTTCTTGCTGAAAATTCAGCTTTGCTTCACAGGAATAAATTATATTTTAAAGTGTATTAAAATAGAACACTTTTATTTCATAAAATTACATTTTTTTTCTGTGTTTTTGATCAAATAAATGCATCCTTGATGAGCTTCTTTAAAACACATTAAAAATCTTACTGATCCCAAACTTTTGAACAGCTGTGTACATATAGGTGTTTTTTAAACAAACTCTCTCTGTCTTTTACTGTCTCTCCAGGATGAGGTGACAATATTCTTCTGTTTCCTTGTCCATATTAAAGGGGTCATATGATGTTGCTAAAAAGAACATTATTTTGTGTATTTGGTGTAATGAAATGTGTTTATGCGGTTTAAGGTTAAAAAAACACATTATTTTCCACATACTGTACATTATTGTTTCTCCTCTATGCCCCGCCTTTATGAAACGCGTCAATTTTTAATTAGCACATCGGTCTGAAAAGCGAGGTGTGCTCTGATTGGCCAGCTATCCAGTGCGTTGTGATTGGCCGAATACCTCAAGTGTGTGACGGAAATGTTATGCCCCTCACCATACTGTGATGCTCTGTCAGGCCGGAGCGATGATTCAAAAACATGAAAACCCATTATAAACGAGGCATTCGTTGCATCCAGTGGGGACATAATTATGGATTATAATGACTTATACTGTCTTTTAACGCACTGCGTTGCATCTCGCCGCGTAAACATAAAACCATGTCTGCATTTGGGATCGGAGAAATGACAAACAACAAGCCCTACTCTACACTGCCCAAAAAAACTCGCTTTAAATATATAAAATATAAATGTGCTGCACACATCTGGATATTTGGGTTAAACTGTTCTGGAACAGTGTTGTAAATACAACTTAACCATTGATTTGTAGTCGTGTCCATTTTTGGAAAGCCAAGCAAAGTAGTTTTGCTTTCCCAACGAAACAGCGTCACACACGGCGGCCTAGAGT
>NW_015555781.1:4010788-4012504 GCF_001515605.1 Sinocyclocheilus anshuiensis | reverse complement strand
CTTGTAACACTCCAAAGAGAAAGGAAAAATTGAAATCGCATCATATGACACCTTTAAGACTGACACCAAACCAGCTCACAGACAGACCATCGTAGCAGAGCACGCTTGAGTTATGCCAGCATCAAATGAAGTCAAAATGTAGCCTACCATTTTTACCATGTATGTAAAATATATGGCCTATGTTGAAGTGCTAACTTCAGTGTTTGTCGTTGCAAGCAGCTTCTAACGTTTTCTAAAGATAGATATAAAAATAGCTTGGCCTTTTGTAAACAAACGAAATGACACTTTTCTCTGTTCAGCTTGCTTGGACCCTGCTCGGTGCAGAGCTGTAGTTTAAATTCAGTTTCTGTTGTGTATTCAAAATGTAGGCTACTTTTACATATCCAACCCCGCCCCCTGGATCTTTGTTCTGCAGTGAGGGGCTACTGGATAACTGCGGTGCATTTTTTTGTGCATTTGTTAAATAAAATTTATGTGAAACTAAATAATTCCTTAGTTGTCACTGTCTCACACACTTGTGTTAAAAACTGAATAACCAACCGTACCTTCTAGCGAACGCGCCGAGCTGCTGCTGCCAAAGCATTGCGTATGCATATTGCGCAATACATAAAAAAAAACAGCATGGGTTCCACAGCACAAAAGCTCGTGAAGGACACCTGGTGGCTAGAAACTGATAGCTAACGTCTGTGGCTATGAGAGCGCGCCTCGGGCAAGATTCACAGCGTTGCTCTGCTGCGCGCTCTTGCGCTGGAGATCTCCGTGCAGTCTCCGCCTGTCCACCCCAAACGCGCTTTGTTTCTTGCGACAAACGCCATAAAATGGAACGGATATATAGGTAAGATCTTAAAATACAACTATAATTGCTGATGATGTTTTAATTGACCAATGATATACTTAAGGGAACTTGTGATCATGTATACTAAATGATTGGTGTTGCATTAAAATGAGGTGAGTCAAAAGTGCAGCGTCTTTTCAAACAGTGACAGAAGATTCATATAAACAGGCTGGCTGTATTCTTTTGCTTGCAATGAATGAAATTAAAATTAAACCAAACTTTTTGTTCGGTCTTTAAGACTCCACGGATTTATTTAGAATAACGCTTTCTTTGTTTCCATGTAGCTGCTGTATTACACCGTGACTATAACCCGAAAGTCTTTATTCGTGTGTTGCTACATCCATTAGGCTATGCTAGAAACCCCAAATCCTTTAGACTTTCTGGAGTAAAAATGAAGGATAGTAAATGTGTTTAGGCCAATAACTGTGAATTACAGTTCACACAATTCTGTGTCTTCTTGGTAATGCTTTAGTAACACTTTACCTTTAACAATTTAACTTTAATGAGAAGCTGTTAACATAACAGTTATTATATAATGCCAAACAGATCACGTTGGGGTCAAAAATTCAAAGATCACAAAATGCTTCTATTTCGCCTGCTTTTCTAATTTGGTGCAAGTTTAATTAGAAATTATATTAGCAAAACATTTGAGTGTTAACCTTATCATCACCCATAATTTGAGAAAAAATATATAACTCAATAAAAATATAATTATTTTTAAAAAATATATTTAATTAATTAAATTGTTTGTGCAAAGAATTCACATGATCCGTGTCATTCACTTACTTATTAGTGACCTTAAAATCTGAATTATTTCTTTTTTATAACATACAATTTTCAATAAGTATACTCATAAACTTATGTATAAACTTATATAAACT
>NW_015555781.1:3994655-4010646 GCF_001515605.1 Sinocyclocheilus anshuiensis | reverse complement strand
ATATATATATATCAGGGTCACTAGATATATATGGTTTTTACTAAAATGGCAAGGCAACCACACTATACACATAGCATTGATTGATTGATTATCAACGACTTGTGGTGTGTTATGCAACTGAGTTTTTTTATGTCACTTTAGACTTACTTTTCTGTGCCGTTTTTGACTGGTGGTGAAAGGTTTCATTTTACATAATTAGATGTTTTTATATTTAATCTTATTGCCTGGACTGTGGCTATCAAACTAAAGTCTGTGCATCTATAACTAAAGACCAGCTTACTTATCAAGCCAATGTGTAAAATTTGTGATAACATCACTGTTTTAGTGTCCCCAAAATACGTTGTGTTTGTCAAATCTGTAAAGGTTAATCCAGTGTCTCTGAATGCCAGGATGAATTTGAATTGGCGCCTATGGGGAGTGCACAGTATGATACGGCCAGGGGAGTTCAAATTAATCCGATTAGGGAATTACAGCATTCCAAAACACAATTTCACATAATCACCTCATCGAAATATTACTTCTCATATGTTGTAACAGCTGTGCATGTTCAATAAGCATTAAATCACTAAACAGACAAAATATTGTTGGGTTTATATATAAAAAAAAGTTTTTATTGACGGCATTGTTAACATTAAATGAAAGACTGTGGTGGAAATGAAATGATATAGACCTATATAACTTCATGATACTCAAGGCTTTTCATGCTCAAATCGAAATATTCAGTCCTCTGGTTTTTATTAAAAGGGCAAAGCAAACACACCATACATATACAGTACAGCAATAATGACTGTGATACATAGCAAACACATGGTGTCACATATACTGTGAGCAGGTTAATGATTGACTGATCAAAGGTCCGATGGGTGTGACCCTTACAAACACACAATTACATACACAGGTACAGAAAACACTCCTACATTCATTTTTGTCATTTTTATACTCATAAAAAAATGGCTCTTAGACTGCTGTCAGAGAGGCCCTGGAAAGAAAGAAAGAATGAGAGGACAATCTGAAAGAAGCTTTACATATTCATTTGAAAATAGTCTAAATAAGAGTCGAATGATGATCAAGATAAGCATATAAATCAAGCTGTTATCTCTGTATTTAGTGAAGCATAAGGAGAGTAAACAGGAGGAAATGTTTTCAACAAGACATTATTTTCTCAACACGTCACAATAATACTGAAGTCTAATACTTCTTTTCTATTTTGGGCAACACAAAGGTAAAACTAAGCTTTTATTAACTAGTACAATGCTTAAATTGCTCTGGTGGAACTAGTCATAATAAAAATACAAGTGATAGAAAATAGTGTTTCATATAAATATATTAATAATTAGATAGATAGATAGATAGATAGATAGATAGGTTAGACTATTTAGAAGGGTTATTGATATTGATATAAAATGGAAGTCTTATCTTTATTTCTTCAGAATCGTCTAGCTTTTGCAAACTCCAGCCAAACAACTTTTTGACAATCCTCCTCGTTCTTCTTCATCTGTAACCATGGAGACGGTGGTGATCGTGGCCATAGGTGTACTCGCCACCATCTTCTTGGCATCATTTGTGGCGCTGGTGGTTGTGTGTCGTCATCGTTACTGCCACCCTCCGGACTTTCTGCATCAGTTTGATTCCAAGTATGTACTTGAGTATGCACTAGAGAATAAGTCATAACCTCATTCCCACACTGAGGATTAAGAAGGGATCACCATTCCAACACTTCATTCCTAGCCATTGAAATAATGAATTTTTTTAATCACTTTCTCTACCTCTTGTTTATCCTCATATTTCAGGCCTACAGTTGATCTGATCGGCGCGATGGAGACTCAGAGTGAACCATCAGAGCTGGAGCTGGATGATGTTGTCATCACTAATCCTCATATTGAGGCCATGCTGGAGAACGAAGACTGGATCGAAGATGCCTCGTATGCCTTCTCTCCATGTTCATTCTCACTACCATAACCATTTTTAGTAATAATAATATTCTGGTTTTGATACTTTACTGATATCACTTTCTCTTTCCCTCAGTGGTCTTGTGTCTCATTGCATTGCGATTCTGAAGGTAGATTTTTGTGCACAAATTTAGCATTTTTCCTGACCAAATACAATATAATATAATATGGGTCAGTAAGATTTTTTAAGGTTTTAATGTTATGCTCAACAAGGCTGCACTTATTTGATCAAAAATACAGTTAGAACAATGATTTTGTGAAATACACTGCCTGGCCAAAAAAAGTCGCTTGGATTTAAATAAGCAAGCTCTTAAAATGTAGGATTTCGTCAGTTTTGCAGTGATTAATATGTTTCTGGCATGTTGTATATTTGGCAACCATTCTTTTAACCCCAACTGATGCAGAGCGTAACTTTTTATTTCTCGAACAAACATGTTGGAAGACGTTCCCATGTTCCAGGATGACAGTACCAAGTTTATTGGGCTCAAATTGTGAAAGAGTGATTCAGGGAGCATGAGAAACCTTGAACTGGTCATAATAGAGTCCTGATCTTAACCCTACTGAAAATCTTTAGGATATTCTGGAGTTGACTTTACAGAGTGGTACATCTCTCCCATTGTCAATACAAGATCTCGGCCAAAAATTAATGCAATTCTTGATGGAAATAAATGTTGTGATGTTAAATAATAGTTTTGAAACAATGCCACAATGAATGCACAATGTAATCAAAGCTAAAGACAGTCCAATTAAATATTAGAGTGTGCAGTGTGTGTTATATATATATATATAACTATTAATTTCATTTAAAAACAATCTTTCTGACCCCCAAACTTTTGAACAGTCATGTATGTATAATAAATAATACATGGCATTTTTGCTTTGGTTTAAAGAAATCATTGTCCTGGTTCTGTACAGATATGCCACACTCTCACCGAAAAGCTAGTTGCCATGACAATGGGCTCTGGAGCAAAGGTCAAAGCACCTGCCAGCTTGAATGACATCATCACCGTGGCCAAACGCATCAGTCCAAGGTAAACAGTTTGAGCAGTTGATATGACACATCTGAGAGTGTGGGTACTGACCATGAGCTGCTTTGTGCCATCACAGGGTGGATGACGTGGTTCGATCTATGTACCCTCCACTGGACCCCATTCTTCTGGATGCCAGGTAACTTCTTATGCTGGCAGGGACTATTGTAAGTTTACAAGTTTACATTTCTGCAAAGAACTGACTTTACCAACTTATTTTTTGGACCAGGGCCACAGCATTACTACTGTCGGTCAGTCACTTGGTACTGGTGACACGAAACGCCTGTCACATGTCTGGCAGCCTGGACTGGATCGACCAATCACTGCATGCGGCCGAGGATCACATGGTCGTGTTGAGAGAGGCGGCTTTAGCATCTGAACCAGAGAGAGGTTTGCCAGAGAGAGAGCAGTCAATCTGAGTCACTCACAAGACTGTGGCAGACATATACAGTACACACATTATTCAAGAACGTGCATGAATGCACCTGTAAAGAATATGACAGTTTAGTGGACAATACCTCAGCACATCCATGATATGAAAGGCATCTTAGCTTAGCCTTGCTTTCAATCTTTCACTGTATCTCATTTTTATCTCTGTTACATTCCAGTTTAATCGGTGGTCATGCTGTCTAATATTTCCTCACGCTGGATTTATATGTAGATGCTAGAGCCAAAAAGTGTCTGAGACAATAAAAAACATGAATGTATAAACCAATTCCCAAAAATGCTAATTGTTATCACTAAGTTTGTTAGCTAAACCATATATAAACAAAACAAGGTCTGTCTTTTTTTTTGTTGTTTCTCATATTTGAGTTTACATAGTGTAATGTTTTAATACAATACATACAATGTTTTCATACATTATTTACATATTTTCATTATTAGCATCAAGTTCTATCAAATTTTAAGATCTTTTCGCTTTTATTTCTCTTTAAAAATACACAAAAAAATTAAGCAGCAGAAATAATGGTTCATTTTCTCAGTCTCCTTCGCATATCAGTTTATAAATAGTCAATTCACAAATTGACAAGTCACAATTGTACACTTTCATATTAGTATTTTTTTCTCTCATGATGTGTACACTTAAATGTTTGGGGTCAGTATTTTTTTTTTTTAAGTATTTTAAAAGACGTCTCATGCTCACCAAAGCTGCATTTATTTGATCAAAAATACTGTAAAAACAGTATGTGAAATATTACAATTTATTTGGCAATTTAAAATAATTTAAAATGCCATTTTTTAGGTTCTTTGATGAATAAAGAGTTCAAGGACAGTATTTATTTGAAATAGAAATCTTTTGTAACATTATAAATGTCTTTACTGTCACTTTTGATCCATTTAATGCATCCTTGCTAAATAAACATTAATTTCTTAAAAAACACCCAAACTTTTGAACAGTTAACTAGCTGGTTGTGAACAGTTATGCAGCAAGTAAGACTCACATTTTTTGTCCATCTGCTATCTAGACGTGGCCTGTATTTTTTCACCAGAGTCACATGAAATCTAAATCCACACTAATTCCCTCCTTCAACCCCCCACTACACTTCACACATTCAGCAGCCACACACACACACATTCAGAACTCTGTAATTTCATGTATTAAATTCAGTTATCAATCATGTTATTCAGTTTCAATAAGAATATATTGCAGCATTCAGTTGTTGATTATGAGTATTTCCTCTTTTCATTTCAATCTTGTTACTGACATTTTTTGTTTGTTCCTCTATTTGTTCTTTGACTCTCGTACTGTTTATGTATTTGAGCTTTGTAAAGGTGAATAAAAGTTTCACAATGAAAAGACATCATGATATTTTTATTTTAAAATAAACATTACAAAATTCAACTATAAGTTCAGTAAAACATTTAGACCTCTATTCACATGTGCGGCTTTGTGGAGAGAGGAGAGAGAGAGGACACAGACAGGGAGAGATAAAGGAAGAGGGAGGAGAAACAGCTGCAATGGAGGATGGGGAGGAAGAAAAGAAAAACATGACAGCTATTTCTCAAAGTCAGAGTAAACAGTTCTGTCTAGCTTTGAGTAGAAAGCTTTTGGCCAAAATGAGTGCTGGACATTAGGCATTAAAAAAAGCAGCAGACTGAAAAGAAGCAGACCGAAAGGACACACACTCACAACTCACTGTTTAACACACTCACACTGTGCGCATGAGTGCTATCAAGAAAATGTCATCTTACAAACACATCTTTTAAAATATTGCTTCTGTTGAGCGTAGGTCACAGTGCTGCTGACACTCAGTAAAGTCCTTTACTTTTCTTCAGGTCTGTTTTTTGTAAATCTGATAGACAGTTGTAGTCATTCCATGTCATTCCCAAAGCAACCTAAAAAAAAAAAAAAAAAAGGTAAGTTACTTAACCCTCACCTGCTATATCTTTTTTTTTTTAATATCCTGCTGGACTTAATAGTTTACTTGATATTAGCCTCTGTTTTCTAATTTGATTGGCTGACATTGAAAGGCACACAGATTTTTTCTCAGGATTTTTTTTTTTTTAAATCTGCTTGGAACCCAAGTTGTGAACCCAAGATATTCCGAGTTACGTTTAAGGCTTAGTAGTTAACTAGACATCCATGTATTCTGCTTTTCCCCCAAAGTTATACTACCATTCAAATGTTTAGGGTCATTACATTTATTTTTAAGAAATTAATACTTTTATTAGTTAGAATGCTTTAAATACATGTGACAGTAAAGCCATTTATAATATTACAAAATGTCAAATAAATGCTGTTCTTGTAAAATTTTATTCATCAAAGAATCATGAAGCAAATGTAGTGATATTACACAAAAATATAAAGCAGCACAACCGTTTTCAACACTGATGATAATAAGAAACGTTTCTTGAGCAGCAAATCAGCACATTATAATGATTTCTGAAGAGTCATGTGACACTGAAAACTGGGGTAATGGATGCTGAAAATTCAGTTTTACCATCACAGGAATAAATTATATTTTAAAATATAGTCAAATAGAAAACAATTATTTTAATCTGTAATAATATGTTACCCTGGACTACAAAACCAAGTCATAAGGGTCCATTTTGTGAAATTGAGATTTATACATCATCTGAAAGCTGAATAAATAAGCTTTCCATTGATGTATGGTTTGTTAGGATATGAATTTTTGGCCGAGATACAACTATTTGAAAATCTGGAATCTGAGAGTGCAAAAAAATCTAAATAGTGAGAAAATCGCCTTTAAAGTTGTCCAAATGAAGTTCTTAGCATTGCATATTACTAATCAAAAATTAAGTTTTGATATATTTATGGTAAGTAATTTACAAAATATCTTCATGGAACATGATCTTCTTTAATTAATATCCTAATGATTTTTGGCATAAAAGAAAAATCAATAATTTTTACCCATACAATGTTTTTTTGGCTATTGGTACAAATATACCCCAGCGACTTAAGACTGGTTTTGTGGTCCAGGGTCACATATTTTTACAGCATCACTGTTTTTTCTGTATTTTTGATCAAATAAAGGCACCCTTGATGAGCATAAGACCCCAAACATGTGTCTGTGAAATAATTCATTAAATATCTTAATTATTTAAATTACTATTTGTTCAATATCTAAAAAAATCTATATAAGATAAAACAGCCCTTAAACTGCATGTACAAATAAAATTAACTGTAATTTGTTGCTTTACATGTCAGTAAGTCAAAGGTTTGGCTACACAAGGCTGGCTTTGTATGGATATAAAATGCAATTTTAGATGAAAAAAAAACAGTATAAAATAACTGATGACAGTGAAAGGCTGCTATTCAGATACTTTTGAAGCTCATCTTGTCAGTCAAACTGTATTATAATCTTTATTATGTTTTAATGTTAAACCTTGAAATCATGCTGAGACAGGTAGTTCTCCAAGTGTAAAGGATCCACTCCTTCAGGTAAAGGTCTCTTCAGCAGATCCTTAAGGGGAAACTGGGGCTTATTAAGGGCAGCTAGAGCATCCTGCACCAAAGTCAGCTTTTTACGCACTGTGCAGTCCTGGGGAAAAAAACGCAAACAAATATTTAAATGAGATTTCAGTGTAAATCAAATAACTCTGTACATGCGCATGTATATGATGATGATGATGATGATGTGTCCTCACTCACCTGTACTTCCTGTGTCAGTCTCATCTCCCATGAAGGGAATATATTAGTAAAGGTGAGAGGCTCCGCCCCTTCATCAATAAGATACGCCATGGGAGGCCGTCTGGGATTCCTCTCTGAACGCAAAACACCAAAAATAACTTAGAAATCAGAAACAGAAGGCTTCTGAACAGCATCTGTGCTTTTTAATATCTATTTACCTTTGCAGTACTGTAAGGCAGTCTCCATGGCGCACTTCTTCTCTTTGTCCCAGTGAGGCCGCTGTGAGATTGAAGCTTCACAACTTTGCCATAAATACACCTCCAGATAGTTATCCAGCAGGAATATTGCTACCAAGAGAATGGTACAACACCACAGAAGTTTGAGAGAAAAATAACCCATATTATTTTAAGATTTTCTCATTTTAACTGTTTGTCTGTCAACTTCCTTAAGTACTAAACATTAAAAGGGGTTAAAAGTTAACCTAAGGTTAAGTGTAGTGTTAAAGTCTTTATGTGCACTCTTATGCTTCTGTGTACAGTTTGTGAACTTGCTTACTCTCACCTGGATGTGGCACGGCATATAACTTATCCTGAAGGAAGGGCATTGCTGTAATTACACCATTTACATGGGCGGGGCTAATAAGCTCCACCCCTTTGAAAGTTCCTGATTGGGCACTCAGGTGATAAAGGCGGGGGGTAAAATAAAATTTACCAGGATCTAAAAGGAATAAAAAACATAGACAATCTCTTGTGAAAAATGGGTGAAAATGTTCATTGCATGACAAAGAGTAACAAGTTCACATGTTATTTATCATAGTTTGTTATACGTCACACCTTGCAGCATGCAGTCATATGACTTCCTGTCCTCTGGTCCAATAGCATTCCAGAAGTCTGCTGGCTCTTTCCCCTCCTCCACTTCCTGGACATTCATAAATCTGCCAGTTCTCAGACTCAGCTCAGGTGGGCACCTAATCATCACATTAACCACATGAAATCATTCCTAATCTGGCAACGTGCATCTTTCATTATTTGTCATGGGTTTACATGATACTTTTTACAGAATTCTAAAGGAGTTGCTCACATTTGTGTGAGGCGTTGGACCGTCTGCTTGGCCACCTGACATGCCTTGCTGTGGGCTTTGCAGCCATGCCACAGGTAGATCGCCCCCTGCTGGCTGTTCAACAAGATCAATGAGCCACGAGACCTCAGACTGGAGCAAGAGCACTGTACCTCCAACAGACTGCCCTCCACTGGGACATCACCCCTCACACAGAACAGATGCCAGCCTCCTGAAACACATACCAAACATACGATGTCAGATGTATTAATTGGACCCATAGTAGGGAAGAGGATTAGA
This sequence comes from Sinocyclocheilus anshuiensis, assembly GCF_001515605.1. NCBI lineage: Eukaryota > Metazoa > Chordata > Actinopteri > Cypriniformes > Cyprinidae > Sinocyclocheilus > Sinocyclocheilus anshuiensis. Next base: position 4,002,220 of record NW_015555781.1, on the reverse strand, counting down.
TATCGCAATGACCAGACCTGTGTCTCTGCTTTGTTGTTGTCTATAAATGACCATTCCTCCCTGGAACAACTGCAGAAAACAGGGTGGCTCCTCCCCTTCTGTTACGAACACCTGAGAACTACACTGATTGGTCAGTGCTGGTGACAGGTCCCGCCCACTGATATTGGAGTGCCACCCTTTCCAGATGAAAAGAGCAGATCGTTCCTGAACTATTGCCATTTGATCCCCTGTGAAATAAAAAAATAAAAAATAACTGACACAAACAGAAGATTGTTTACATTTATGCAGAATAACTTATACAACTATTATATAAACAAACAAAATATTTAAATTTTCAAACTTTTCAATTTTGAAAAATGTGAATCTCTCTCTCGCTCTCTAGCATTAGTTTATTATTCTGTTTTAAAGGTGTAACAAATAAAAATACATTACCTTTGTTGTTACTTGATTTTAACCAATAAAGTTGTTTATTTTTCTGAGAGTGTTTCACCTTTTCTTCAAGCTAATCATGAGAGTACTCTAATTATTTTCTGAATTATTTCTAAATGAATTAATTATTCTGTTTTAAAGTTTTAACAAATGAATTAATAAATAAATAATATTTCCCTTGATAATACGTACAGCTGGTTAGGAATCGCTTCCATAACATACAGAAAACCATTGGGTTTATAAGGTCTTACCCACACATTAACTCACCTAAGGCTGTGAGGCTGTATGTCCAGCGTACAGCATATGTGCTGCCCTCACTGAACTGTCCCAAGCTCTCTGGGGCAACCTCACACTCCTCACCCTCTGAAATAAACCACGTTTTCACTGCAAGAGTGCATAACTCCGCCTGCCGACCATCACTCAGAGTGACCGTGTCCCGTCCCCTCCGTACATCCACACTATCCAGAACAATTTGCGACACCTCTGAGAGACAGACTCCACCGAAGAGAGCTCTGGCATCACATGACCACTGCTCAGCTGACACTGGCTGGGGAGATGACTTGAGTGAGGGGGTCTGGAGAAGAGACAAAAGACAGGAAAAATGAATCAAAATGAGTGAAAACTGGTCACTAGAGGACAGTAAGAACATAAAAAATTCTGAACATAAAAAAAAAATGAAATTCTGTTTAAACTAACTGTAGGTGGAAGTCATATGTATAAAAGAGGAACATGTTATCTTAACTTATGTATATCAGTCTCCTCACCTTCACCTCCTCTTGTATGGAAGGAGCAATGTAATTTTTGTTCACTTTTGTCTGCTCAAATGAGTTAGCAAACTTCTCTTTGAACAGTATCGTCTCATTTTGGTCAAACACACGGCCAAAAAGTGCCCAGTCTGGCCGTCCAATACCCTGCCTGAACACACAAATAAATACATTTATTTGTGAAGACAAAAATAGGTTATGTTTAACATAATGAAACTTATTTTTTTAATTTATTGTGTGTGTGTGTGTATACGAGGATCAAATGTCCCCACAAGGATAGTAATCCCAATAAATGTTGACCTTGTGGGGACATTTTTTGGATCCCCATGAGGAAACAATCTTATAAATCATCCAGAATGAAGCTTTTTGAAAATCTAAAAATGCAGAAAGTTTTGTTTCAGGGGTAGGTTTAGGGGGAAGGTTAGGGTAAGGGGATATAAAATACGATTTGTACTGTATAAAAACCATTATGTCTTTGGAATGTCCCCATAAAACATGGAAACCAGTGTGTGTGTTACATAATGTATGCATTTATACATGGAGTTAATGCAGCTTAAATGCTGCTTTCAATAAAAAAATGGGAAAAACCATATACTGAGGCATTCTGAAAGTCATGTTAATGTTTCCAGTGGTTATACTGATAGTATAATTTGTAATATAAAAATTGTATTCAATTAAAAGAAGGCAAAACAGATGTATTTTCACCAGTGCACTTTTAGACCCCACTGTAGCTGAATATATGAAAATACTCTCATTAAAGTGAACCTACTTGTGAATATGGGCACTGCCACCAGAGGGATCCAGAGGGTTGATCCTGCAGTTGCTGTAGTCATACACTCCATCCCAAACCTGCTGAGCCAGCCGAAGGGCCAGTTTCCTCTCGCTGGGGCCCACGTCTTTCCCATGCCACAAATAGAGCTCGCTGCCGAAGTCAAACAGCAGAGTCTAAAACGGAAAAAGTACTGTCATTACATTTCACTATACACCTTAAATGCGGTTTCATTGTGTGTAATCACAAACTGTTAAACAAAACAACTGCATGTGAAGTACATGTCATTCATTCTTTAATAGTATGGTGACGAGGACCTGAGAGGAGTTCAGAAGACTGAGGTCTGGAACGACAGCCCAGCCCTGCTCATGAGGACTGAGTCTGTCCCCCTGCAGCCTATAAATACAGTTTGACTCTGATATGGCTCTCTCATAGTGCTCATCATCATCAGTACTGTCTGGACCTGCAGAGAGAAACACACACACACACAAACATATAAATGTCATCTGAGCAGTTTTGAGAAATGAAGGTGTTTATTATAGAACATTTTCTGTTATGTCTCTTGCCTTTATAATGGGTCTGTCCCCCGAGAAGGTTCCAGAACTCTGCTGCCTGCAGGCTGTCTGTATTTACACCTTCATCCAGGTGAACAACACCTGTTGCCTGACAACCCAGATCCCTCTGGGTCACAATCACTGAGGCCATTTCAGACGCCTAGAACAAACCATTAGTCAACATCCAGGAACTAAAAACAATTCTTGATTATCTCAAAAAAATATACTGTTGAAGATGCAAAAAAATGCTGTAATGGCTTAAACAGGAATCACTCTGTTTCTGTGTGAACTGATGTACCTTTTCTCTCTCAATGGTGTTGGAGAGTTTGCCAGTCCAGAGGAAGCAGTGTGATGGTGTGACCAGCAGAAAGCAGTCAACACTGTTAAGAGAGCGTGATACCGGCTCCACCAACCGCACCTGCACCTGCCTCCACCCTGGATGAACAGAAACATGCACAGACTACATTACCTACGTCACTCTCACATGAAACTCAGAGGATCTTATGGCATTTCCAAGTATGAAAACCTGAGAAATCAAGTGTGCTTCTGTGCCTAATACAAATAATGCAGAACTTTACTACCACTCAAAGGTTTGGGATCAGTACAATTTTTAATTAATACTTTTATTCAGCAGGGATGCATTAAAGAAGAACATCAGGTGAATATTAGATACACTATCATACCTTTAACCTGGATGAGCATAAGTTTGTTGTATGGCACTGTGGGTCTGCTCCCTTTTCCAGAGGAAGAGACATCAGCTGGGGTGCAGTTAGAATTTTTCATAGCTTGAATAATAAAGTTTAAAAAATATATATAATAATTATGATGCTAAATATGTTTAATGCTGTTAATACATTAGATTAATCATGACAAAATAGTTTAACCAGCAAAACTGTCATTGTCACTGGCTGACAAGTCTATACTAATTCAGGAATATAAAACGGTTACAAATTTTCATTTTAAACCTGTATTATTCTCCATTTCGCTATTTTCTTCAGACTGCATGAAATCCTGTTGGATATCCTCTCGAGCAGCAAGAGCACGTAATGGATTCCTCGAACCCTGGGTCCTGCGGGATGGCCGAACTGAACGCCTGTGCTCGGCTACAGCTGAGCTCAAACTAAACACAAACAGAGCGTTAACATATCTTCTCACACACAGGGAAATCCCTCACAGATGTACAGATGCTGGCTTTACATTGGTGTGTTGGTCTGACAGAGAGTGCTCAGGTCTGACTCTGTGTCTCCTCCAGTGGTCGGATACGCTGGAAGTGAAGAGTGTTCAGAAGTCATCTCAGCACCAAACATCTGACTCTCTTGGACTTCACTGGCGCAAATGGTTTGTGTTTCTTTAAAGATGAGTCTGGGAGAGTGTTCCTCCTCACAGCTTGCCTGAAATAACAGACAAACTGAATTAGTTGATATTCTAATATATTCTAATATCCATTATTATATTTCAATGTTTGAATAGACTAACGGTCAAAAGTTTGGGCTTGGTAAGATTTTTTAACGTTTTGGAAAGAAGTCTCATATGCTCAGCAAGGCTGGATTTATATGAACAAATACACAATAAAATGAAATATTATAATTTAAAATAACTGTTTTCTAATTAATTATATATTTTAAAATGTAATTTATTTCTGTGATGGCAAAGCTGAATTTTCAGCATCATTACTCCAGTCTTCAGTGGCACATCATCTTTCAGAAATCATTCTAATATGCTGATTTGCTGCTCAAAAAAAATGTCTTATTATTATCAATGTTAAAAACAGCTGTGTAGTTGCGTAAATATTTTTTGTGGAAAGTTATAAATTTTTTCAGCATTATTGCATGAATAGAAAGTTCAAAAGCACAGCAGAATTTTGTAACAATGTAGAAGTCTTTATTTTCACCTTTGACTAATTGAATGCATCCTTGCTGAATAAAGGTATTTCTTTTTTTTTAAATCTTACTGGCCCCAAACGTTTTAACAGTAGTGTCTATACCATGACTCTCCCCGTCACCTGTGGTTGAGTTTGAGTTGTGTTGGAAACCTCCTGAGCTTCATAAGAAAGACTCCTCTAGAGAGGGAGAAAGAAAGAAGAAGACGAGTATAATAATAGCAATTGTCTAGGTCTGCCAGTCAAAGTTAAATCAATTCAATGACATGCCATTATTGACAGTTAAATGTTGAAAATGTTTTGCTCAAATGTATTCTGCGGACCTTAATATGGCAAGGCAGCAAAAAAACACACACACACACATTCACAACACACTATACAGTAAAACAGATGCACCAATGTTATATTTAAAAGCACATGCTTAGAGCAATAGCAGTTTATGAACACATTCGTTACATTCAGTCATATGAAAATTCACACCAAATGTTCTACATGGACATAAAAACATGAAAGAAATTCTCACCTCATTGAAAAACATCACATACTGAGGTGTGGAGCTTGAACGAGTGTATATAGAGGAAAATACAGGCTCCTGAGAGGAGAGGAGAGGAGAGGAGAGGAGAGGAGGTTGATTAATGAAATCTCATTCTCTTCCATTTCCAATACAAAAATATATGGTCAGTTAAATAGAATGAATACAAAGAAACGACAACTAATGAAACTCACTTTTTAACACATAAAGTAATAAGCAATGATATATGGTCATTTAGTCAGTTAAAGTAACAGAAACACTTCCAATCAAACCTGTAAAAACACACATAATATTCTTACCCAGCATTGAGTTTGAAGATTAGACTCAGCTGTAGTGACATTCTCATCCTACAGGGGGCAGTGTGGAAACCAGAGAGGAGAAAGACATGAGGAAACATTAGAGTGACACATGTGACTCACATGCTACATGCCAATGCACAACACAAACATGCATGCTTATGCATTTATTTACTCACAAAAATATGAATAAACCTCCTAGTAAATATGACCTAGATAAATTCGCTTAGATACTTTAGCTCTCTGTAAAAACACAATGAAATCATCATCTACTGTACAACACACATACAGTTCACAAACCTGTGGCGCACTGCTTAGACTGATATTGCACCTTGCTTTATCACTTTGCTTCTCCTCTTCTTTCTCAGTTCCTGCTGAGTCTATCACCCTGTGGAAAACATGCTCTCATTTAATAGGGCCAAAACACTGCAGAATTAAATAATAATAATAATAATAATAACATTTTAACAAACCCAATCCACCTAATTTTTTAAACGCAGAAGTAAGCTATTTTCTGTGAATGTGCAATTAATATAATAAATAATAATTATAAAAGTAAATAATAAATAATAATATGACAACAAATACAAATACAAATACAAATACAAATACAATACAGTTTGCAATATGAAGCAGCATAACAGACGGTTTTTGTAATGAATTAAAACAGTCTGGAGGCAGCTGACACCAGAAGCCTTGCAAATGGCTGTGCTTGCATACAGTGGATAGCTTTCATCAAATCGTCCCCTAATTTGGGGTACATAATCCTCATACTACATAGTTTAAAAGTAGCACATCAACTATTTTTATGGTGAAGAAGACACAAATCAGGACATGAGGCTGTATCTTTGCACACTTTGAGGTACTGACATGAGACTTACTTTGTATCACTGCCACAATGATTTGTTATACAGGAGCACTTTGGTGACCTACTTATAAAAATCTCACAAAACTTTAAAATAACCAATGGTTTAAACTCACAATCCTTCCCAATTACTCAAAAAAATCCAGTCTGTTTTAAAGATTTATTCATTCAAATTGTATGACAAATTTCCATCAGAATGAATTGAGTGATCTTTAAATTCTGTGTGTATAATGAATTCTGAATACATGTGAAGAATTTAATCAAAATTTATTAAAAGAACTTTGATGCCAAGGATCCCAAACAGGAAGTGAGACTGTCTCAATAATACAGAGATAATACAGAGTAAGAGTAAGAACCACCTTACTCTTATTGGATGTGCAAAGTTTCAAGTCAGCAGCACCTACCAATAATCTGTATCTGTTTGTAAATTTTTTAATCAGTATTGTTTGAAAAACTGACTGCGAAAGAGTACTATATATATTCTGGTAAAACATTACATGTATTGTTTATTTACTGTCATGTTTAAATGCACCCTTCCTGTAAATCTTAATAAGCCCAAACATTTGAAAGGTAGAAAGAGCGAAAGAGTGAAAGGGAGAGAACCTGTCACTGATGGCTGATTCTCTGCTCTGTTCTGTGGTCTGGAGGTCCTCTGATAGAGATGGACGTTCCTCAGGCTTTGGAGCAGATCTCCATTTTCTGCCAGAGGATGCAGAGGCTTCCTTCCTTGCCCTCTGCCTCCAGGGAGCGCTCGAGAGAGGAGCCGGTTCCACAGGTGACACCTGTCTCTCCTCTATAACTGCTCTCTCTCTCCTTTCCCTCCCATTCTGCTCCAGGTCGTGTCCGTTCAGGTTATCCCTGTCTCTGCTTTCACTTCTCCACACCACTCCCTCCGAAGAGTTATTTTTCAAGATGCCTTTAATCTGCACTGCATTCTGGGAGTTGCTATCTGATGTAGGCTTCAGATGGGGTGATGAGGTGAGTTCGGAGGAGGAACCCCACTCCTGTGAAGAGCTCAGCCCAGAGAGACACACTTCACTGGGCTTCAGATTGATGGATTCAGCCTGCTGTCGGTCAGAGAGGTGAGATGCCAGATGAAGACGAGGAAGCTGAACAGGGTCTTTCTGAAGCTAAAAGTGGAAGAAAGCTTGTCAACGTCTTTGCAAGAACCAAAGCAGAGACTCTAGAAGTTAAAGTTACAAAACAAACAATCCCCTGTAGAAAAAAAAAGTTTATTTATGTTGTGTTTTGTATGCCGGTGATAGAGGATGCTGGTGTCATCACCAGACTGCTTAACTAACTTAACTAGCAAGACTACTGTGGTGTTTTATTTTTCTTTCTTTAAAAAATATTGCTTGAAATAATAAAATAATAAACTCCCAATGTGGAGATAGATAGATAGATAGATAGATAGATAGATAGATTTATATTAATTTGTTAATAAAAATGATTGTTATGATTATACTGGGGGGCAAAA
>NW_015555781.1:3983161-3994426 GCF_001515605.1 Sinocyclocheilus anshuiensis | reverse complement strand
TTATTTTAGTTATTTATTATTATTTTGTTGTGATGGCTATGCTGGTCCACCAGCTAAACATGCACCAACCAGCATAACCCAGCATGAAACTCATCCATTTTCATCAGGGTCACTAGATCTAAAGCTTTTGTAACACATACTGATTAGCTCACCACTGGACAGATTTAACATTCACTCCACAAGTGGCAAATGGAGATGACTTCTAGTAATCACAGACATGCAGACCTATACAGTATGTCCACTTACCAAATTGACCTCATCCACAGTGATGGGCTGTGTGCGGTAACGTGCACCCTTCTGTCTGCGTCTCTCAGAGGCCTCTAGAAGGCTGCTGTCTCTCACAGGACTCCCCACAGCACCCAGTATTGGCTGAGACAGTTTGTTGAAGAGAGCCAGTTTCTCACTCATCGATAGTTTAGTGCCAGCATCGTCCTCCACCTCAGGCTCAGCCTCACCTGCCTCACCCGACTGTGGACTGAAGAAGAAACAATAGACAGTGAATAAGCTCATCATCTTTTTCCCCAATACGCTGCTTGTTTTTAACTCTCAGAATTACTGTTTAAAGTAGCAGTGGCACTTCTGCAGATGGCGTGTTAAGCTGCAAAATGAGAATGTTGAATCAAAGAAGTCCTGCCTACTTCGCTGCAATAACTGTTTCCTCAAAGGTGATTGGCTGAGTGAGTGCCCGAGGGTCGTTGTTACGGCGAACTCTGCGCGCATGGAATCTATTACTGGCGCGAGGTTTGAGGAACGAGGATGCCTCAGGTGAAGCTGTCTTCTCCAACTCCTGATGGCGGAACAACAATTAAATACAAAATTAATTAAAAAAAATATCAGAATGTTCATGCTATTCTTTTCCATAAAATGATTGTGAATGCTGACCAAGGGCCATCAAACTCAAATAATGACCATGAAAGTGATTTCAGATTTCAGTCCTACATTCATGTTGTCATACACTCTAATATACTCCACGTTTGGTCACAATTCACTTTCATTGTACGTGAAACACTTTTGTGAAAATCTACCTCCACAGAAGAATGAATATCATTAATGACATCAACATGTGGATGACTAAATGACAGAATTATCATTGTTGGGTGAACAATTCCTGTAATTTCTGTATCGCCAAGAAAATGAAATTGCAATGCCATTTTTAATGTCTCTGTCTCTGGTGAAGTGGGTCAGCAGCAGAATGAATAAAATAGAGCCTGGGTTGGCACTCTGGGTAAGGAAGACACAGTAACCAGTGAAACCCAGTGGGTCACGCTGTAACCAAACACTCCAGGTGTCTTATTACCACCTACGACCCAAAGACAGACAAAGCAAAAGAACAGAGAAGAAAAAACATACTGGAGCAGAAATACAGAGAGAATACCTCAAAATTACAAATACCTAGTAAATTAATGACAGTGTATTCAAAATTCATTGTCTAATGTTTCCTAGCAGCATCTTATTATTTTTCACAATTCATATGTTTACTTTATTATGAACAAACTCTGGAAGATTAAAAACATCTTTGTATGTGAGTATATGTTCTGAGTGTGTAATTTCTGAAAATATAAGACAATGATGCCTGGCAAAACAGAAAGGTCATAAAAGTACTAAATACAAAAACACCAAAAGGTGTATTTTATGGTAATGGATAAGTATACAGTATTTATAATTAGCTTCTATTAAGAACAGTAAATTGGGAAGTCCCCACACGGGTAAATATATACAAGGTGTGTGTGTATTCCATCCATGGCAATGACCTTTTTCTTTTCAGCCTGCAGCAGTTGCTAAAGCGATATGGTGGGCTCTTGTTTCACCTACTTTAAACAGAGACATCTTGGCAGCTACACTCATCTTGGCTCTGTCATCTGTCTTTACATCTACTGCAAGAAAAACAACAAGCACACCATTACATGTGGACAAGGCTCTCTAAGTCACACACGTGGATTTTACTGCATTAGACTGCATTACTCCTAATGTGGCACAATGTAAACTGAGTGAACTCACCCTGCTAATTTACACACACAGACACATGTTTATCTAATTGAGAACATACCATAACTACTACTGTTTTGATTAAGTTGATTAAGTGAATTATAATATAAATTATAATTTAGAATTTAGAATTATAATCTGAGGACAAATTTGGCCACAAACTATAGCTATCTAAATGCATACGTGCACTCACATGTGCATTTGATTCACCTTAGATCATATTAAAATGTCTATGTGAGATCACTAAATGACTAACAAACATATCATACATACTCTCTCACACACTCATAAACTCATTGCACTGTGTTTGGCCAAACGCACAAACAGCCTGGCAGATGTATTCTTCACCTGTGCGTATTTCTCTTGACTGGCAGATTTACAGCTGATCTCAAACACACACACACACACACACACTGCTTCCCTCTGTTTGTCTCTCAGGTCATGTGTGAACTTAGTTCATTATATTCTAACTGTGTTTTTAGATGATTCGATGATTATATGTCCTAAAAAGCATGCCTTATATTTGTCACTCTATCAGCTTGCTCTAATATAACCTTGTAAGATTTATCTTCTCTCTGGTAATAAAACAGAGGTCATTATAACGGTTTACTTACATATCCACTTACTTACAATATGTGCAAAAGTGTGTAAGAGTGTGTTTATGTTTTGGTTTACTATGGTATCCTGCACACTTTCACTACACACACAGTCTTACTTTGATCCATCGTTTTACTCCATCATAAAAATGTTATTTTTTATTATGTTGCGTTAATACTATGTAGAGGTAGAGTTACAAAACTTTTAAAAGACCACTCAGACTACAGCTACGCAACCATTTACAAAAAAACACATCCATATGTACCAACGACAGTATATACACTACCGTTCAAAGTTTTGGGTCAGTAAGATTTCTTTTTTATTTTACAAAAAAATCAATACTTTAATCAAGGGTGCATTAAATTGATAAAATATGAAAATAATAACATTTATGATGTTACAAAGTATTTCTAAGGAAACTAATAAATGTAAATGCAAATCAAAGAATCTTAAAAAATATATATCATGATTTCCACAAAAATATTAAGCAACATTGATAATAATAAATGTTTCTTAAGCAGCAAATCAGCATATTAGAATGATTTCTGAAGGATCATGTGACACTGAAGACTGGAGTAATGATGCTGAAAATTCAGCTTTGCATGGAGGAATAAATTAAATTTTCATATATATTAAAATAAAAGAAAAGTTATTTTAAATTGTAATATACATTTTTTTACTGTATTTTTGATCAAATAAATGCAGCCTCGGTTAGCATAAGAGACATTAAAAATTATACCAACCCCTAATTTTTTTTGCATTGCAAAAATATTTCAGTATTATAACATCATCTTTGTTTTCATCTATTTACCTTATCACAGTTTTTTTCTATTCAATTCCATGAGTTTTCAGAGTTTTAGCTTAATTTTCTCCATCAATAATTCAATTCAAAACTGCTGAAAAAGTGCAATGAGCTTCTCGCTGCAGGTTTTAGCTTTGGCACCACATTAATTACTTAATTACTTAAATCACTTAAATTACAAATGCAGCAATTTTAAGCACTTACTTTGCGAGGTGTCTTGATTTTCATTGTCCATTCTTCTGTGAAATAAAGAAATTAATTAGAATTATCAAAGTAACAGGACCGGACAATCAAACTCACACTCAACCACTCACTCAGTCCTTCTCATGCAAAGTAAGTGATACACAGAAAAAAGTGAGATGACTTCACGCCAGATCTGCTTTAACAAGCCTCTCCTGCACTAGAGGCATTGTGACAGACACAGACACATCTGTGCAGGTTATAAGCATGACATAATGCTAACTATTAAAACTATGAGCTCTCACACACACCGTTTGATGATGCTATCAAGCACATAAGATACATGCTGAACTCATTTCCTGACTCAAAGGAAAGGACTGTGATGACTTGTGAACTCTGACATCTGTTAATATATTCCAGGTAGTTATGATATTGAAAGGTTTATTTTAATAGCAATAAAAAGTCCTTTGATTTTACTTTCAAACTAAATAGCAACACACCCAGCACTTTCTTTCTTAAACATTTGCTTGTCACTATGCAATAATCCAACAAGGTCTACACACACACACACACACACATACATACACATATATATATATATATATATATGTGTATGTATGTGTGTGTGTGTGTGTGTGTGGTGTGTGTGTGTGTGTGTGTGGTGTGTGTGTGTGTGTGTGTGATGTGTGTGTGTGTGTGTGTGTATGTGTGTATGTATATATGTGTGTATGTATGTATGTATGTATGAATGTGGTAACACTTTAGTTTAGTGTTAGAATTATAGAATTATCATATTGGCTGTTCATTAGTACTTATAAAACACATATGTTTTATATGTCTTATTCTGCATGACCATATTCTACATCCCTTAATCCTACCCACAAAAATAAAAAAAGGCAATTACAACTTTTTTATCTCACAATTCAGACTTTTTTTGTTTTCTGAATTTTGAGAACTCGCAATTCTGAGAAAAAAGGCAGAATTGTGAGATGCAAAGTCAGAATTCTGATATTTTCCTTGCAATTCTAAGGTTCTATCTCCTAATTCTGACATTTTCTCAGAATGCTGAGTTTACATTTCTCATCTCTGTTATTTTGTTTCCACCACTGAAGAAAAAAAAATTTAATTGCTACTTTTCTTGTCACAATTCAGACTTTTTTCTTGCAATTGCGAGTTTACATCTCGCAATTCTGCAAAAAAAAGACTGAATTGAAACTCAGAATTGCAAGGGGAAAAAAGTCTGAACTGTGAGATAAAAAGTCACAATTAGCTTTTATTAATACCATTAATTTTTTATCCCGTGGCAGAAACATGCTCCCATTTATGTACATACACTACTGTTCAAAAGTTTGGGGTTGATGCAATTTTTAAATGTTTTTGAAAGAAGTCTCTTATTCTCACCAAGATTATTTTTATTTAAAAAAAATGCACAGTAAGACAGTAACATTGCAAAATATTACTACAATTTAAAAATAACCTTTTATGTTCAAAAGAAAAGCATTTATTTAAAAAAGAAATCTTTTGTAACATTATAAATGTCTTTACCTTCACTTTTGATCAATTCAAAGCTTCCTTGAATGAAAGTATTAATAATAAAAAAAACTGCTCGCAAAATTCTGAACGGTACTGTATGTATGCAATGAATCAGAGGCATTTGCATGTATGAATGGTTCTTGTCACATGATAACAGGTTAATAACAGGCAAAACACCCAATAAAGTTAATGTGACTAGGTAGTAAGCAACTGCTGTAAGCACACTGCAGGCCTAAGTGGAGATCAGAGACAGGCGTCTCCATACCCGCAGCTGTCCTTTATCTCACTGGCTGTAACGGGTTGAGTACGAAAGCGTTCACTATTTTTGCGGCTCCCTGCAGGATCCCCTGGCATGTATCTGCGGGCACGCCGACAACTTCCCTCGGCACCTGGTTGAAGTGCTGTGTCAAGAGTCAAGGCCACCACGCCACCATCAGTGGCTCTAATATTCGAGTAGACAGACCACAACAGATGGAGGAGAGGAAGAATGTGTGGATGTGGGAAAAAGAAACAGAGAAAGAAAGAATGAGTCAAAGGAAAAGATTAGAAAAGGACTCCTTTTCTTTGCTACTCCTCACAGCACACTGAAGATGGTAGAGTGTTGGACAGCATCAATCACACTGTCCCAAAACTATGGGTGCACATTAGCATTGTGTTACCACCACCACAAAATGTGCACAGAACACAATTTATAACATAAAGAGATAAACATAAAGTCCAGTGAACCCCAAAATTGAATATTTAGCATACAAGGATACAGATCCAGCCAACACTGAATCCAATGCTTAAAATATTGTTTAGCACGTTTAGAATTTAGAATAGTTAGAATTTTTACAAAAAAAAAAAAATTTAATGTAAAAAATTTTTTAAAAGATTTTAAATGTTTGAAAGTCTTTAAAAAAGTATTGAGCATAATATATACTGTATGTGTGGATGAATTAAGTCTATGAATTTGTTGATTCAACCGGAGCTATGTTTTATTATATTTATATATTTACATTTATATTTATACAGTACTGTTCAAATTGGGGGTCAGTAAGATTTTTTGCTGTTTTTGAAAGAAGTCTGTTATGCTCGCCAAGGCTGCCATTTCTTGAACAAAAACATATGAAAACACAAAACAGCAATATTGTGAAATACTATTACAATTTATAAACAACTTTTTCTGATTTTGAATATATTTTAAAATGTAATTTATTCCTGTGAAGGCAAAGCTGTATTGTCAGCATCATTACTCCAGTCTTCAGTGTCTCATGATCCTTCAGAAATCATTCTAATAAGCTGATTTGCTGCTCAAGAAACATTTCTGATTAACATCAATGTTAAAAACAGTTGTGTTGCTTAATATTTTTGTAGAAACTGTGATACATTTTTTCAAGATTTTTGGATAGTTCAAAATAACAGCATTTATTTGAAATAAAAATCTTTTGGAAAATTATACATATCTTTACTGTCACGTTTGACCAATTTAATGCATCCCTACAGAATAAAAGTAACTTTTATTACTTTTATAACTTTAAAAAAATTCTTACTGACCCCAAACTTTTGAATGGTAGTGTGTATATACATTATATTAATATGTATTATATATTAAAATATATACAGCTTTTATAAGACTGTTGTGAATACAATTTCAAACATATTTTAAAGTGGACACTTTATGAAATATTATTATTATGCAAAATTCTGGTGTTAGCGTTAGCACTGGCCAAATAACTGAAAAAGTTTTGCCTGAGGTAATGCAAACAGAATGAAGCAGGAAATGAACACACAAACTGAGGCGTCCCTACACTCTATCTGATGGAGCTGGGCTCGAGGCTTGCTGTAGAAGAGCATTCTTCAGCTGGCCTACTGATACATGAGTGTGTAACTGGGGAGTGTCAGGGGTTGAGGGCCCATGGGAGTCTGGAGGGTTTTCCCCAGCCACTGTACCATACGAGCCCAACAAACATTCCCTGGAGAGAGGCAGAAGACTTCAACTAGAGACAAGAACTGGAGGAAATAAAGTGTGCAAGGAAGGGACAGCTGAGAGACAAGAGGCACAGGGGTAAATAAAGAGAATGATAAAAGTGTAGCTGGAAATGTAAGATTTATTTGAATTGCATGTATAATTTCCATCCATTTGGATTACACCGTTTTGACATAAGGATATTAATAAACATAATGTGATGCATATTTGCCAGTCAAACATAAATTAAACAAATATGATTTCTATAATAGTACTAATAAACTGAATGTGTTTTAAATACGCAATAACCAGGTTTATATATTTATCATCAATAAATCAACTTTGTTTCAATCTCATACTTTTTAACTAATCCACAACTATAGCCATATTTTAAGCATATTTATACTTTTCAGCTGAATTAATCTAATTGTTTTCACAATAAACAGATGCATGCTGATTCTAAGCAAGTTGAATGAATGCCATTTAAAAAATATTATTTAAATAAAACCAGACAGATACAAATTGTGAATAACAGAATATGCCATAATATTTTGAGTACAGAAATCTTACCTGTTTCATTTATATGATTGTCAAACATGCATCACATTGTTTATTAGTTTGTGTTAAAACAGTGAAATTCAAATTCAAATAAGTTTGGCCTAAATATTTTTAGTGTACAGGGAAATATTGCAAAACCTAATGAGGATCAGAATATATTCAAAGCGTGATCTTCTTAAACATTTGCAGAAGATTTTCCATAACTCCCTCCTTGCAATTAACGTCCCGTTATGTCCACAACAAAACCAGGAATGTGCTTAAGGAAAGTAAAGAACTTGATGTTTTCAATATGATTTAAAATTATATTGGAATATAAGAGAGAGGAATGTCACAAATCTTTGTATGCTACAAAGGCACAGGAAAGCTCACCTGTTTTGATGTGTGTTCTCTCCACGCGCATTCACCTTACACCCATTGGAGATCTTTTCCGGACCAGGCCTCTCTTCTAGTGGCGTTTGTCCATTCCTCCCCATCCCTCCATTCATACCTCCTGAAACAGACTTATCTGCATAGGTAGAGTCACAGACGCCACGTACTTCCCTCTCTCTTCTCGACCACTTTGACGGAAGCTCCTCCTCCTGGCTGCCGTAACGTTCAGCCAGTTCTCGGCGTCTCTCTGCTTTGTAGCGAGCTATCCGTTCAGCTCTGGACTCCTGGGTTGCACTTTCCATTTTGTCCATATCATTAACTCACTGTATCTGAGTTAGGGAGAAAAATTCCTGGTGTGTGATTAAGATGATAGCAACACCTCAATTTGGAAAAACAAGGGTGGAGTCACAACTGAAGAAAGTTTGGTTGATCAGAAGCTCAAATTACAGCAGGTTCCTCTAATAATATGTTTGAGTACCATCCTGATTACTTCCCCGAGGACATGGCACTGCTGAAAAACAAATAAAAGAGTTCTTGATTAAAACAGATGTATTCATAAGCTTGACATACAGAGGTGTCACATATTTATAAAAAGGAGAATGCGAAAACAAGTTCATTCAGCAATCATCTTACACACAAATATAGACTCCTTTTACTTTTTCATTTCACAGTTCATGCAAGGCTATAAACCTACCTGTAAAACTAGCAATTCCCTTTCCTAATTATCTGTGTAAGTGTGCTCCGTGACCTGCTTTACTGAGCTCCTGCATTTGGGAAACTCCTCTTGCACTGGCACTCTACACCACTGAAGTGCAGCTCAACTCAGCAGTCTTTGAGGGCAAACCATTCATCAAACAAGCTGATCCATCAACACCCAACACAGGTGTATTTTAGTATATTTCAGTTTCAGCAAGTTTACTGCTATTTTCCTACTAACAAAAATAGTAATAACACATACAATTCTCAAAAAAAAAAAAGATTCTTACATAAAAACAAACAACTGCTTAGACCTGCATAAATGACAAGATTAAAATTCCAAGAAGCATGCAATATAGCATAAAATTATTAAACTTGCTAAATGTGTATCAGGTATTTTCACAGACCCCACTGACCATTTAATACCTCAAAAAACGTTGGGGGTCAGTAAGATTCTCTTATGCTCACCAAGGCTGCATTTAAATCACAGTAAAAACAGCAATATTATGTGATATTATTACAATTTTAAATGACTGTTTATCCTTCAGAAATCATTCTAATATGCTGAAACATTTATTATTGTCATCAATGTTGAAAACAGTTGTGCTGCTTAATATTAATGTGGAAACTGTAATGCATTTTTTAGGATACATTCATGAATATAATGTTCACAAGAACAGCGTTTATATGAAATAAATGAAACCTTTTGTAAAATTAATTATAAATGTCTTTACTGTCAGTTTTGAACAATTCAATAAGTGCTTGCGGAATGAACATTTTAATTTGTTTTAAAAATAAATTCAATGCAAAGCACACTCCTGCCTTGTCTTTTTGGATTTTTTTTTTTTTTTTGCTGAGGTCTATTATCTATCAAATAGATGATGATGGAAAGAGGAACACGTTTTAAGGAAAACTATCATTCAATTTAGACTATGACTAGACTAGACTAACTATTGTTGTTAATTTTACACATTTCTTTGATCCCACACATACAGTACACAAATAAAGGTTCTTCATTAGAATTGGTGCATGGAACCTTGCCATTGTACAAAAGGTTCTTTATAGTGGGAATAAATGTTATTTTATAGCGGGAAAAGGTTCTTCTATTAAGAACTGTTCACTGAAAGGTTCTTTGGGGAGCAAAAATGGTTCTTCTATGGCATTTCTGTGTAAACAAACTTTTGGAAGCTTTATTTTTAAGAGTGTATTGTAAAGACACAATAACATGAAGAACCTGAAGAACAAGTGGAACTAATGCATCTGGTCTGAAAAGAGACTGTAAGCCATCATCTTGTTAGTCACACTCAGCTGTAATACATGACATTACCCAAACAGCACCGTTCAGAGCATGCCTTCCTAAATTATCATTCATGAATCCACAGATATAGTTACCTAGTCACCAAGCTGCCATAACAAAACAAACACAGCTTTACTCATACATAAATAATGACATCATCATGTTTTCACCCATATAACATAGACCTGGCATGTGGTGGACGGTCAACCCATGGGAGCCCTAAGAGAGCTGCTGTAGGGAATGTACCATTGTGTGTGTTTGGAAGGACAGACTAAAGATGGTGATGAGACTGAACTATAATTACCCATTACTCATGTTTAAAAAAAAAAACCTTTGAAAGTGTTAAGAATAGTTTTTGAAATGGGAATATCTAGTAATGACTGGTTACAATCTTGAAGTTTAGTCCATCAAAGAACAGCTATGAGTGTGTGTGTGTGTGTGTGTGTGTGTGTGTGTGTGTGTAGGGGCTCCTCTGCTCCTAAATAAGCAAACTGAAAGCATCAGCATTCTGCCAGATCCTCTCACAACTGAAACACAATAGGCCCAGTATAATAACAGAGCAGAGATCCAGCAGTACTACAGCAGAGAATGGGGTACCACTTCACCCAGTGAGCCTTATATGGTGTTTCAGGAACCCAGAGTTTGAGCTCTCAATTCTACTGAACTCATACCATGAGGAATCACAATTTTCATACTCTTCTGATATAATAGTGTTCTTCGTTTATATTATTTTAGAACGTTTATAGATCATTAATAAATGGTTCGCAGGTGTTCACTTTACATTAAGGTTTACTTTCACAGGTTACTAACGTTTATAGATCATTAATAAATGGTTCGCAGGTGTTCACTTTACATTAAGGTTTACTTTCACAGGTTACTAACGTTTATAGATCATTAATAAATGGTTCACAGGTGATCACTTTACATTAAGGTTCATTTTTAGACATTATTACCGTTTATAACTCATTAATAACTGGTTCACAGATGTTCACTTTACATTTAGGTGCACTTTCACAGGTTATTCATGTTTATAAATCATTAATAACTGGCTCATTACATTAAGGTTCACAGGTAATATTGGAATTAAAATTTTCAATCTTAATATCTCATCAAGTCATGGGTGTGCTTTTATTTTTTTTTCCCCAAAATAAAAATCAAGATGATAATTTCATCTTGATAAACAAAATATATCAGTTTCTAATCATTGCTGTGTATTAGGGGTTGCACCGACTAATCGACTAGTCGACTTCAATGCTCTGCCATGACGCTTTAAGCTTGACGTCGACTAGTCGCTGGTCC
>NW_015555781.1:3960221-3983130 GCF_001515605.1 Sinocyclocheilus anshuiensis | reverse complement strand
GGGTAAGGTACAGAGTAGATTCTGGTAAGAAACATTGTAAGAAAAGTGACACGAGTCATGAGATATAAATGAGAAAACCATAAATACAACACCCTTCAGTCTTGCTATAATAATACATTTTTGCTGCATCATGAAATAAATCAGGAATCTGGTTTTGAGTCAAATAAGTATTAATAAATATAGTTGTTAAGCATTTATAACATGTGAGTTAAAAATGGCTCACTATTTGGCAGGTATTGCATTAAAATCACCCTTTTACTCATGCATTTATAACTGCTTATCAATGATTTATAATGCATTTGTAAGTGAGTTATTAGTCATTTATTAACACCTTTATAAACCCTTTATAAAGGGAACCTTAATGTAAAGTGTTACCGAAAAACCTTTCAGTTTTCAGTCCAACTGTTGTTTTATAAACGTATCTTAAATATTGTAATCTGCCAATAGTGGAAATCACAGGTTGGTGCATTTAAAGGGATAGTTCAGTCAAATATGAATATTCTCTTTTTTCTGTTGCGCACAAAAGAAGATTGCTGGTAGCCATTGACTTCCATAGTAAATCAATTCTACAGAGATCAATGGCTACCAGCAACTGTTTCCAACATTCTTCAAAATATCTTCTTTTGTGCTCAACAGAAAAAAAAAGAAACTCATACAGCAGTGGTCGCCAACCCGTCGATCGCGATCGACTGGTAGATCTTTATCACTGTCCCAGTAGATCCCGAAAATAACAGTAAATTAAGTACAAAAATGCATTACATTTATGGGGTTATATTAATGTATCACTGAAGGGAACTGTCTTGAGAAAAGTTTCGATGGCAATGGCATTTTCTTCTTCGTATAAAGCGCAGCTCTGCTTTGTTTACAGCGGTAACCAAGGAAACGCTATAGTGCTGTCGGTTCATAAGCAGTGTTGCCAAGTCCGCGGTTTCCCTGCGGAATTGGGCTACTTTAACACTGTTGCCGCGGGTTGAAATAAATAACACCTAAAGTCAGACCATTCTGTTTTTGTTTTAAATCCTGAAATTAATCTAAATCAAATCAAAAACAACTGCCCGTGCAGATCGTGATTAAAATGCAGTGGTTGCCTCTAATTTCAAATGGCTAGATATTTTTGTTTAAAGCCAGTTTGTTTGTTATAAAGCAAATAGCCAATAAATAAATTTGCTTAAAAAATCAATATCAGTATCAGAATCCAATTTGCTAGTTAAAAAAAAAGAAAGAAAGAAAATAAAATCTAAATTCTGAATCAGCTATGATCGGCGCATCAGTAATTAAAATACTAAGTAAAAGGCCTCAAATTTGAAGTACAATCTGGGATGTCTTTTTCTATCAATTCTTCAATAGGTAGATCTTGTCTTTCATAAAGGCCGAGGTCAGGGATCTTGGGCCTAAAAGGGTTGGTGACCACTGTCATACAGGTTTAGAAAAACATGAGGGTGCGAAAATTATTACAAAATTTTTATTTTTGGGTGGGCCATCACAGTCGTCACAAAGTTAAATAGTAGGAGTTTGTTATATGAGCTGTACAGGAAAAATGGTTCAAATAGTCAAGACAGTAAAGGTTTTTAACGTAAACATTTAAAACAATTTGTTTCATTTACATACTATATATATATATATATATGAAGATCCTGTTCAGTATTGCATTAAAAATGTACATTTGGCAAACACTTTTATCCAAATCAACTTACATTGCATTCAAATTATACATTTACATTTTATCAGTTCAGCTTTCCCTGGTATTAAAACCCACAAACCCATTGCTAGCAACATACTCCACTGTTCAAGCTACAGGAAAGTCTATTAAGGAAAGACTCATAATTATTATTGAAGTTATAATAAATGAACACTGATAAAGGCTTTTGTCAAATCTAATCTAATAATAGCTTAAACCTCTTAAGACTAGGCATTACTGGACAGGATCTTCAGCAGCATTGCCATGTTCTTTCTATAGGCAGCATGAGAGTCATGTCTTGTCAGAAAGTAACTTGCCTGAGAGGTTTAACAAGCTTAGCCATGCTATGACCCCTGATAAGAATCTCAGATCAGGAGAGCAAAGAGTGTGACTACCAAGTCAAAATGTGTGTGCTGAGTTTAAATATCTAAACATGCAAAAACTATTAATATTTGTGAAAAAAATCTTAATACTGCTATGTGCATTTAACAGCATCTTTGTTTTAATCTAATTAACTTATATTTAGGTAAGCTTTTTTAAGACACGGTTTATCTCGGTAAGTGATGATGTCCCTGCACAGCATCCAGCAGCGAGCAACCAAACAAAGCAGTTATGCTAGAGACAGTAGGATGATGACAGAGCTAGAGAGATGGAGAGAGTCACATGAGAGGGAGTTTGAGGAAGGCACTGTAGTGCCTGGTTGGTGTTTGGGATCAGTTAGACTCGTCAGTCCTTAATCCAGTAACTCTATGTGACACAGACATGTGCTGAGCACGGACAAATGCAAACACACACACACACATAGACAGCAGCGTTCACGATTCGCCATACATGCCTGAGGTATTCTCAGCACACGTTACTTATCTTGCTTAATAACCGTTGGATTAATTGTACTATAGCTAGCTTATAGAAGGTGTGTTTTGGCTGATTCACAACAATCCAGCTGCATTTAGATTGTCAAGTCTCATTATATTATCATAAAAGTCCAAGGCTTGTGCCAGGAAAAACAAGTAATACAAGATGTATTTGAGATCATCAGTCATCGATTAAATAGTTTATTAATTGCCAAAGGGTATGTTGAAAAGAAAAACAGCATGTGAGATTCAGTACGATACACATTTTAAGATTTAAATTATTGTTGTATTTCTGCTTTTTGACACAATAATAATGAACCAGGTTACAAAAAGAAGTATTTATGAATATCTACTATAATAATAATAATAATAATAAATTATTATTGTTATTATTATTATTATTATAACAAAAATGTTACACTACTGTTTAATAGTTATATTTACAAAAATAATTTGTTGCAATTTGTTTATTGGCTGTTAATCTTAAATTATTACAAATTTATCTGATAATGAATTGCTGTTAGATAATTCACTGTATTAGAGCAATATCAATCAAGCAAGAGTTTTTTTATTGAACAGAATAACAATACAATTACAACAGCAACACATACAAACATTTTCAAATGCTAGGGGGAGATATAAACAATATTATAGGAATACATTAAAGAGTGTACAAGCTTGCAAAATTCGAATAGCTTTTTGTTTCTTCGAGGGCAGAACTCAATATAATGCTTCACATTTTGAAATGCTATAAAACATGGATTTTTATGAATATGAAATTTAGCCACTAAAATCAAATAAAAAAATTTAAAAAGTGTGGGACTTTTTATCTTTGGAGTTTACAATAATACCTAAAAGCACATCTTAGCAAGGGTGTGTTATGGCCACATATTCAAGATCTGACATTGCAAAATCAAAACACGCATCCAAGCTTCCATTACTAATTCACAAGCATCACGTTAGAACTACCAATGATAGCTTTCACATGATGTTTTTCCATTTATGCAAACATGTGCTGGCATTCTAAAAATGCAAGTTAAGTTTAAGTTAAGTTTACCTTTGAAAAATATATACATTTCTATAACTTTTTATTATTATTATTATTATTCTATTACCCTGTCTTTTGTTTTTAAACTGTTAATGGCATCTACAAGTCAAAACATCAAACAGTAAACAGTTCAATAAATAAGTTATTATTGCATAACTTACATTTTAGACACATAATTGCCAGTTTGTCTGTTTATATTTTTCCAACCAAAAAGGTTCCATGCAAAGCCACAGCAGATCTGTTTCAATACACAGTAGTGTATTTTTCTTTAATGATTTGGTGTTTTTGAACAAATCAGTTGAGTTAATGATTCAAAGACTCATTCATAAAGAATCTGTGTCATTTGAACTCCACCTACAGTCACTTGTCACCACATACTAATGTAACCTGCAGAAAGAGGCTATATGTACTGTGTGTGTGCTTGAATACATGGACAAATGTGTATAATGATGACATGTTTACTACAACGTAAACATGGTTTATGACACTTTCTGTGTCCTCGTGAACTAAATGTTTTAAAAAACACACTAAACAGTGTTTGAAATTAATATAATATAATACATACTAAACAGTTTGAAATTTAAAAAATGCCAGTAGTATTTTGTGAGGGGTGGGGTTAGGGGATAGAAAATACAGTTTGTAAAGTATAAAAATCATTACATATATGAAGAGTCAGTGTGTGTGTGTGTGATTTGTCAAATCAATCGTAATCAAATGCAAAAAAAAAAAATGCAAAAAAGAAAAAAGTGTGTAAATGTCCAGCACAAAAAAGATTGGTATGGCTATTTTAAAGACTCTGTTTGCTATACGACATACTACTACAAGACACATCCCATTACATGTCATTCTACTCTGTTACATCACAAGGATTCGGAGTGGAGCAAGTTCATGGACTTACAGCTACAACCATGATGGGATTCCAGCATTTCTAGCCCCCATCCTGAGCAATGATCAGGTAATGTAATGTCACGGTTATATTTAACATATAATGACAGACATAGTAATAGCCTAAAGACAAGTGGTAAACAGTACAACAACTTAAACAAAGATGTTTAAGATGCTAACCAGGAACAGAATGAACATAATAAATAAATGGCAGTGGATGACAGAAATGTCATAGCTTTTGACCTTAGTTATACTCACACAACACACAGGTCACACAAGCTAGACCCTCAGACACACACACACACAAACACACAACAGACACAAAGACTAACTCATAACCTCATTGCAGGCCAGGAAGGAAGAATTTCCAAGACACAATTTATTAAGGACTTATTCCCATTATGTTCATTGTCCTTCACTGGTAATTGTCACTCAACTTTAATAATAATAATAATAATAATAATAATAATAATAATAATAATCTGTAACACTTTATTTGAAGCCTGTACATATAATACATTACAGAGGTATTCATAACGATAACTGCAAATATCTGCCGACATTTTAATATCTATTCTTGGTTACACCTTTAAAGGGTATAATGATATAACAGAGCTGGATGCTGATTATATCCTATAATACTGTGCAAAGGTATAACAATTAATAGTGAAATATTAAAATATACAGTACTATATCTGTAGTTACATTTATTCTTAAAAATAGCCTTTAAATAGCCTGATTAAGATATAAAGCATTACGGCATTATACATGCAGAATACATGTATATGCATTATATATAAAACTTCAAGTATGTGTTACATTAATCACTTAAAACAGTCATCATACTTATCAAGTTCTGGCGAGAAAATGCAGACGACCACAATATGAAAATAATGTTCCGCATAGACGAATGATTCTTCTAAATCAACAAATGTCTAAGTCATTTGAATTTGCAGTAGCGTACATTTATAGATAGTGCTATAAGAAACTTGATGAAGTGAGTTATTGAGTTTGAGGTGTACAGGTGCGTTTGCTGCGCTGAAAATAGGTGCAAGTAAGCAGATAGTGAGCAGGACAGTGAAGCAGATATAGCATTTCATTCATTTTACACACTAAAGACACAATAAAAGTCCATTTGGTCTGCAAGCAAAATCCAGCGCTTACACGAGAAAGACGCTATGCTAAAATGCCTGCCAAAGCAACTTTATCAAATTAATTTCAACGTTGATCGTTTTGTCGTTAAGTTTCACAACGAAAGGAAAATCTGCCTGTTGTTATTCTTAAAACTCGTGATAAATGTTACTGCAGAAATTAATGACTGTACTTACTCGATCTGTAGGTGGACCAGCTGTGCGCTCGGATCAGCTCTGACAGGTTCACACACACACACACACACACACACACACACACACACACCACCCCAATGGCCAATGAGAGAGTGTGAAAAGCCCTTTTAGGGTGTGTGTGTGTGTGTGTGTGTGTGAGAGAGAGAGAGAGAGAGAGAGAAAAAGAGAGAGAGAGATAAAAATAGACCTACCCCCATGATTAGGGCAACAGTGAAGGGGCAACAGCTCAGTTTATTAAACAGCTAACTGTTATTTATTGTCGCCCTTAGTGATTTTTTTTTTTTGCTAATTAAAAAGTTTTACACATGAACATACGAATAGAACAATGAGGACTTATCATTGTTGCGTTCTACATGGAGCGTGTCGCCCCCTCATGGTCGCATTATGTTGACATCACATGAAAACAACAAAGTAGTTTCTTAGAAAACAAACTAACAAAAATCCAGGCGACATGTCAGTAAATGCAAAGCCACTGTTACTATTGGGAGGAACGAAGGCCAGCTAACCATAAACAGAAATATTTGATAGGACTTTTAATTTTAAACTAATTTTAAAAGTCAGTGTTTCTTGGGAATGGCAGATGTCACTCCATGTGCCTGAACCAATTTATGGTCATGTGCTAATGTATAAAAACAATCATGACTGCCTCCCAGTGGCCACCTTCCTTAACTGTCATCAGCAAGATACTGTGGTCATCTTCTTTACTAATTGCATTAGATTAATTGAACGGAAATTCTTAACTGGGGATCAAGAAGAAAGGTGGTAAACAATGTTGAAATTGCAGTTTTATTACTGAAGTGCCAGTATGAAGAAAATAGTTAAATGTGCATTCAATTACCAATGTAATTTACTGTATTCATTTGAAAGGTCATAATGTCATAACTATGCTTAAATATCAATCTCACCCCATTTAATAACAAACAGGCACTGTTGGCTCTAGTTTGTGTTTACCGCAAATTCATCAGGAACAGAAAACATAAAAACTTCAAACAATTTGCTCAGAACTTAAAACACTACATGTGATTAAAAATAAGCAAACACTTCCAAATGATGCCAAAACAAACACAAAACATCATTAAAAGTCAACTTTCAAAAGCATCTCTAAGGTAGCATGCTGAAACTAACTGGAAACATTAAACTTACCTGTTTGACAACCAATTGTGCTGCAACATACACAAAAATGTCATTATTAGAGAGTTGTCGCACATGAAAAAGACAAATTCTCATTCTTCACCATTGTAAACACATGAACAAGGTGATGGTATATAAAGGAGCGAGAGCTCCAAAAACAGCTGGATATTTTAAGGGCATTTGTTTCTTTTTAGCAGTACCAGTAAAATGCTAAATTTTCACCAAAAATGTTTGCACCTCATTTTCATTAGAAAAAAAAATCGTGATCTACAGGTTAAGGTCTTGCACTTTACTCCATTATAAAAAAAAAAAATCAATCTAACAGAATAATTGTCGGTGCACCCCTGATTGAGTGGGAGGAGCCTCTCTAATCATGTGACCCCGCCCTCTTCACTCATCTGTCATTCATCTTCACCGTTGCAGTCTGCCAGGAAAGGGTGGGCCAAAGCTCTACAGGCAGAGATGCGATGAGCTGGATTGAAAGCCAAAAATTGCTGCGAGGAAAGAAAAGTTATTTATATGTGTATTTTGAGTACCAGTCACTAAAATCTCTATCCTAATAGCAATAAATGAGTAACACTTACAGACAGCAGGTCATTCTCCTCATGGGCGAGACTGGGCAGTAGTTGCTTTGTAGGCTTTTTCTCAGCCCAGGCAGGGCTGTAGCAGACAGGGCTTTCTATGGGCCAGTCCTCCTCACCCGGCAATCCAATGACCCTGAGAGAGAGCGAACATGCAAGACCACAAATGACCACAAAAGCTGTACTTCTTGGTTGCAATACATTTTAACTGGGATTTGGAAATGCATAAGTATTTTGACTCACTCAAAGATCTTTTGCAGCTGCTGGATCTCTGTGAATCCACGAAACAAAGGCCTGCAGAAAAGGTGAGAGAGAAAGATGAATGAAAGAATGAATGATGTTGAAAATAGATGTGCTGCTTAATATTTTTGTGGAAACTGTCATAAGTTTTTCAGGATTCTTTGAAGAATAGAAGTTCAAAAGAACAGCATTTATTTGAAATAGAAATCTGTTGTAACAGTATATAAATGTCTTTACTGTCACCACTAATAATAATGTCCTTGAAATTTTTTTTTTATAAAATGTCTCTCTGAACTCTGTTATGCTCTTACCTTAACAGAAAGAGCTCTGCAAAGATGCACCCAGCACTCCACATATCCACAGAAGACATGTAACTGGACAGCAGCAGGACCTCTGGAGCCCTGTACCACAGAGTCACAACCTACACACACACAAATACAAATACATCACATGTAGGTGCTCACTACCACCACACATATTTCTGTGAATGTGAATCTGAGCTCCATACACATGGGGTGAGGGCGATATGGTATGTATATATCCTGGCTAAACCAAAGTCTGCAATCTTGACCTCCCCTCGACTGCTCACAAGCACATTGTCTGGCTTTAGATCCCGGTGAATGACGGTGTTAGTGTGGAGGAAGTCAAGTCCGCTGAGCAGCTGACGCATCACATCCTATATAAAGAGAGAGGAAAAAACGCACAAATCT
This sequence comes from Sinocyclocheilus anshuiensis, assembly GCF_001515605.1. NCBI lineage: Eukaryota > Metazoa > Chordata > Actinopteri > Cypriniformes > Cyprinidae > Sinocyclocheilus > Sinocyclocheilus anshuiensis. Next base: position 3,974,657 of record NW_015555781.1, on the reverse strand, counting down.
ATGCTCTAGTCTTTAATTGATCCATACAGTGTGAGAATATGCTACCGCATTAGGGCATGTTGTCACCAAAGGTGTATGTACATTCAAAGAACTGTATCTTCTTTCCTGGGCTATAATGGTGGCAGTGTACAATTACTTTTTTTTGTAGCAAAGACTTTCAGGTATGTCTATACAGAAATTGCTTTTCAAACAGAAACCTTTACAAGAGTAAAACTGTGAAAATTAACCCTGGTTTTCCCTATTACTAATTTATTCAACTGAATATGAAAGATTAAGTCACTGCCAAATAAGAGGAGCAAGGTTAATACCTTGATTTTGTCCCTGGCCAGGCCTTTTTCTGATGCTCTGCTGAGAAATGCAGTCAGATCCTGATCAATATACTCAAACGCCAAGGTCAGGTCAAACTTCTGGTTTTGCCATCCAGCTGATACATTCAGCAACCTAAGGAGAAATGCCATATTACTCCAACTGAAAATTCATTATGCTTGTATGTGGCATTTTTGACCGTTTCCACACTCACTTGACTATGTTCGGGTGGTTGAAGTGCTCTATTTTTCGCAGAAGAGCCACTTCTCTTATCAGGAACTGAGGGATGCCAGACTCCGGCTCCTCGGGGATGTTCAGCCTCTTCACCGCTATGAAGCGCTGCTGCCCGCGCCTCTCTCTGGCTTTGTACACTTTCCCGTAGGCGCCCTGGCCGATTTCTGCCAAGATTTCATAATCTGAGCTCTCCCAACAGCTGTCATCCATGTTTAGATCAGATCAATCTGTCAGACCGTGTTACTGAAAGAGACAAAAGGCAATGGGTGCTGAATAAAAATATTAAGAAAATCGGACAGAGCTTTGTAAAACGCTTTCAACTCCCCGTCGTTTTCCCTATACATATATAGCTGCACTGTATGGTTTAAATTAACTGTAAAATAAAATAAAAAATTAATATAATTACATAAATATAACAAATATTTATGAATGTGTGTGTGTTGTTTTGTTTAAAAAATAAAGGACATCCTGTTGACATTAAATTTGTTTGTAAACTTACAAAAAAATAAAAATAATTGTTTTAACGTTACTGGGATTAAAATGAATTTAATCTGACTTGGTTAATTCATTGGAACCTGTATAATATTTGACTTTTCCACTTAGCGTCAATAAACTCAAATTAAGATGTCATCACCGGTGACTAGATTTATCCATAACACGTGGATCTCGCGATAAAATGGTGTTTATTAACAATTTATCTAAATTAATACCGCGGTAAGAGTGCACGTTGCGGAATTTGTTCATATGGCTAAGATATATCTTCTTCTAAACCAGATATAAAACTGTAAGTAACTTACCTTTTCTGTCAGTCATCCAAAACCTTGAGCAGGAAAATGACTGTCTACCAATTTAGATCAATGACACGGATCAGTACGCGTTGTTTCCCATGATTTTAATAAAACCTCACAACATGCAGGGGTGTGAGATTTGTATCTGCAAAACCAACCAATGAACAGCTGAGGATTTTTTTCTGGATATCCCCCCATCTCATGTGAACTATTCCAAGAAAAGATATTCTCATGTGAAACGACATGTACATCTATGCACAGCAAAAATAAATCATATATTGTATAAAATAATTTTTTAAAACCCTGCATATATTACTACCAGTACCATGCATTGACCTTAGACATATATCAAAAATGCAATATATATATATATATATATATTTAACAGCTGAGGATTTTTTTCTGGATATCCCCCCATCTCATGTGAACTATTCCAAGAAAAGATATTCTCATGTGAAACGACATGTACATCTATGCACAGCAAAAATAAATCATATATTGTATAAAATAATTTTTTAAAACCCTGCATATATTACTACCAGTACCATGCATTGACCTTAGACATATATAAAAAATGCAATATATATATATTTAATTCAGGCTTGTTTAAGATGATCATTTTTTCAGCCGGGTAGAAAACAAATTAAGAAAATAGACATTTATTAAATATACTATCTGCCATTTTGAGACTTAACTTTCAGCCACACTGCCCCCTTGACTTAAAACCAGATACATTCCACACAGTGATTTGTTGTTGAAATTAACATTTATTCAGTATGCACAAGCATCCATTGTATATTAATAAGCACATTTATAGGTATATTTATACCGGTCTGAAATTTCACTGCAACTTAAAAAGGCAGCAAAAAACACAAATGTGCACATGACATCATCAGACAGCATCTCAAATATATTATTTGAGTACGATTCATTTAAACCCTTTATACAGACCCACAGGCCTATATCCACAATAATTAATCAAATCTAAGTGCAACTAAGTTTTTAGTTCATAGTTACAAAACACTCACAATACATAGTGCCAAGCATGTCTTCTGCTTTTCACACAAACCGTTCAAAAAGAAGGTTAATGGGAAAACTCTGCATTACAGGTTACAATAAAACAATTTAAATTAATCAACTGAATCGGATTTATTTCCTTTTATGTCCATTAAAAACTAGATTTGGAATTACTGTATAGTTTAGTTTTAAACCAGTAAGGCACTTGGTAAACACTTTGCCAATAAAATCATTTTAAAATGATTAGGTGCAAATACGGTGGTGCATTATTGTCAGGCAGTGCAGTGGTTAATTTGTTAATAATCACACATATCCTCCATTTGTTCTTCTCCAGAGCCATATCTGATATCTCTGAGAATGATTATGAACATTACATGTTATTAATGCTTATTCTTTCTTCTTATTGTTGCCATTCTTGACTCTCTTGGCGAGACCAATGGCATCCAGGTGAAGATTCCGGTTCAGGATGACAGAACCACACGTCAGCGCTCCTGTCAGCGCTCCAGCAAAGCCACACAACATTACATCCTGACCTGTAAGCAAAGTACAGATTTGAAAGAGAAAGGGTATAAACCAGAGCACTTTGCCCATTCATTCTTCTAAACATTAGGTACCATCAGCTAAAACAAATACAAACAATGTAAGGCATGGAATGTATCTCAAAACCTACATTTGGATGGCATACATATGCATCTGCATACATTAAGTCAAACTCACCCGTGAGGAAGAGGTTTTTAATGGGTGTCTGTGGTCTGATGGTGGCGTTTAGTTCAACACTGAAGCGAGGAATACCATGATCAGCACCGTAGATCTCCCCTTTAGGAGCACCAATGTAATGCTGATTTGTGATTGGGGTGCCTGCATCCACATATTCAATCTACAGACAGAGAAAGACAGAAAAAAAACACAAAAAGAGTGTATAATACAAGATGTGAGCAGGACCTGGTTTAGACCCTGTTTAGAGAGTTCATACCCTGTCCTTGATCTTAGGAAAGATCTCAGTCACTGCCTCTAATATTTTACTGATGAACGCCTCCTTCAGCTCCTTATAATCTATGCTTCTGTTCTTCACTTTGTCATCTTTCCACTCTTCAAACCATGCATAGTTGGCAAAGCTAACAACAGTCACAGTGGATTTACCTGTAGGTGAAGTATATTTGGATTTTAATTTAACTGCGAACATGATGCATCAAACAGAATCACACAGTGTCAGTTATTTTAGTGGAGAGTCTTTAAAAACGGATCCAACCACATCACATTTGTACGTTCCTGTTGTCAAATGTAGACAAGCTCAGAACACTCTGGACTACATTTACAGCTTTGTCCACTTGCAATCCGATGGCAACAACCTTAACTCCAGATGTGAACATGACATCAGTTCATCTTCTTATTTTCTCTCTACCTGGTTTTCTTTCTGGCCAGGTTGGGTCTTTGGCAGAGGGTGAGGCCACAAAAATCAAAGGGATCTTTTTAGAAGATTCTTCCCTGTTTCCCTTCATGTAACCCTCCAGTCTGAAAGAACAGCAGACATGATCACAAAATGAGAGCAGTGCTGATGTTACAGTGGACAGTGATTTAGAAATGAACAAGCACTTGCATACTATTTAGGAAAATAGGTTCCCACTCACAGCTCATCCAAATTGTTCTCAGGGAAGATAAAATAATTGTCTGCTTTTAGGCCCAACTCCTCTTTTGTCCCATCCACACCAATGAAAATACTGAGACCACCATCTCCATGCTGCACCATACTCAACTGTTTTTGGATCGCTGCACAGTACCATCACAAAAACACCAAACAGTATGCTCACATTAATAAGAGCACAAACATCACAGCAAAGAGGTTTCAATTTCACTGATATCACAGCATTAGAATTTCAAACCTATGCTTTATATAAAAGATCCAGCAATGTCAGCATTGCTAACAATGATGTTTTGTTGTTGTACTGCAATGATAACATTGATTAATCTTTCACAAAAATAAAGTATATGTTTAAAATTTGTTAAACAAAGAATTAATACATTTATTTATTATTATTATTATTAATTATTAATTGATAAAAATCATTATCTCTTTTGCAATAATAACATTAAAGGAACTTTCCAAAAATATACTACTCTAATGTTAGATTTCCTCTGTGTTTCTCTTGTGCCTACAGTACCAGTTTGTTTTGTTTTTGTTTTGTCTAATAAATACTGACTGCTGCAAATAGATTCTCTAATTTCATTTAGTAAAACCTACTCTTGACAGGATACCAGAATGAAAACATAGATCTAGCAGCAGCCCCATGTTCTCCCTGAGCACCAGCTACAAAACCTCAATAACAATGACAACTTAATTATATAATTATATAATTAGACTTTCTTTTAAAGATATATTAATTGAAAATAAATTATATCATTTTTCATTTGTTGAACTGCGATTCTAATATTGATGGATCTTTCACATAAATAAAATGTTTGAACATTTTAAAGACAAACTGTAATAACAAACACAAACTACAATATGAAGTACATTGAGTAGCTTTATGAGAATCTTTTTCCTAAAAAGCAGAATAAACATAGGCTCTCTCTTACCAGGCATAGTCTGCACATCTTTGGGCAGGAGATGTTCGTAGGTATTGAAGATTCCAGCATCTGAAATCACTATGGGAGCGTGAACATGCACCTCCTCCTGCCCCTTCAGAACACTCACACCTGCATCAGTGCCAACAAAATAGTCCAGTCATTAAATCCTTGCACATGTGTTGAAGTCTCTTCTAAACGGTACCACAAGTGTAAAATGTTGTGTGGTAAGTGGGAAGATGTTTTAAGTGTTACCAATAGCCTCTTTAGCGTCATTGAGGAGTATGCGGTTGACAGGTGCTCTAACAAGCACTGCACCTCCTGCCTTCTCAATGATAGGGATCATGTGGTAGGCGATCTCACTCGCACCGCCTTTCGGGTACCAGGCACCATTCAAATAGTGGCACAAAAGCAAACTGTGCATGGAAAAGCTGGCTTCTTTCGGCATTTTACCTGAAGAAGGTCAGTAGCTGCAAGTTACTGTATGGTTTATGATTAGAAATACAGAGGGAACACATGAAACCACAAATTTTCAGTCAGGTCAGAGAGCTGGATCATCTCACCATAGGTCCCAAAGATGTAGCACATCACAGCTCTCAGGTCCTTATTCTGCGTCAGCTCGTTCACCACATCCGTCAGGCTGCGGGACGCATAGCGGAAGAAGGAAGAGAGGCGATTGGCCAGGCCCGTGTGCACCAGGAACTTTGCAAGAGGAGTCGGGAGGAGCTTCAGCAGGACCATGAACCATACGCCATTTGCAACTTTCTGACAGGAGCATTAAAAATCAGTGTTAAGTTTTGTGTTTTACTCCATTTCTCCATGAAGATCTTTGACATGTGTTCTGCAAAAGTGGATTTCAGGTCTAACCAAATTCCAAGTCTAGTCTTTGTAACTAATGAAATGCAATACCTATACTACATAACTGAACTGTGCCATAACAATCATAAAAGTACAGCAGAAATAGTTAATGAAGGTGATGTAAGCTTATGTGCAAGCAAGCAGTGCCCTTATTCCCCCTTTAGAGACATGTCACAATGCTCTTTGATGAGTGCCTGTCTGTGGCTATGATTGTAGGGGAAAGGTCATGCAAACAGCTACATACAAGAAATTGTATCTTTTAACTCATAAATGCATCAAAATCCCCTAGATTTTTAGAGCACTGAATGACTAAAACTACACTACTATTCAAAAGATTGGGGTCAGTAAGATTTTTTTAAGAAAGTAATAATTTTAACAATAAACACATTTGTAATATTACAAGTGAGCATAAGAGATATTAAAAATCTTACAGACCCCAAACTTCTGAATGGTAGTATATATATTTTAATAATTGGCCCATATGACCAGCATGTGCATTGACACCCGACAGACAATTCCAACTACTAAACACTATCCTTGTTTCTCACCTTGGAAAGTCTCACATATTCATCAATGGCCTTTTCCTCCCCTGGGAAGCACTTCTTCAGTTCATCAATGTAGCGTTTTTTTCCACTGTAGATGGGGTATATGCGCCGGTTTTCAGGTGGACCCAGGACCACTTTGTCAAAAGGGTTATCCAGCGGCTCCCACTGCAGCTGCCCATCGGTCAACTGGTCAATCAAACAGCGCAATGGCTTGTGATCCAGTAGTTCCCCAATATAGTGGATCCCTGAGTTAGGGGAAAGACATTCAGATCACCACAAACTGACCTATACATGTGATATAGCACATTAATTGTTTTAATAAGACTCAATAAATGTGCTTATCTTTGCCAAAGCAAGACATGACAAGGTTTTAGGCAGATAAATACTGTTTTATCAGGTTGATCCATTGCTGAGGTACAAAGTCTTTCTCACCAACATCAAACTCAAAGCCTTGCTCTGTGAAGGTGTGACAGCATCCTCCAGCCCGGTCATGTTGCTCCAGAACCAGAACCTTCTTATCCACTTTAGCCAACAGGACAGCAATTGCCAATCCACCAATCCCACTGCCAACCACTATTGCATCCAAGTCCTGAGGGACCTTACTGGCCAGAAAACCTGGATGTGGAAACAAATGTGGAGTGAGACTATGTGTTTCATGAAAACCAAAGCATTTACTGGAAGAAAAAAAGGTTTTACCTTATTTATATTGTCTAGACAACAATCTCAACAATAATGCGCGGGGTCATATTTTTAACTGACCTTGTTTCAGGACTTTATTCTTCAGCTTTCGGTCGAGCACCATGGGCTTCAGCGGCTCGCGCGTGTCGATGGCAAAAGGACTCGGTCCAGGAGTTCCCACCAACACATATTTAAACATAATGGCCACTAAAGCCAAGGAAATTACGACGACAGCGATCCACATGTTGTCAGGTACAAAGTGTTGTAATGTGCTGGCAAGTACTGTCATACAGTAAAACAAAACACTTCCTCCTCACACCACTGCCCAATGTAACAGGTGTTTAGTGTTGACTCCTCCTCCGAATACGTTGCTGACCAATCGCAAGGTTTGTTTTTAAATGACGTATGTGTGCGGAGAGAAGGGCAGTTTGAACGAAGAAAATGTATATAAATGTATGTTTGATATTATAATATTAACGTTAGATATTACAACTACTAAAATTGAACTACTTTATTGTGCTGTGTTGAAATAACGTCTAATCGGATTTGTACTTTCGTCTCATTAAGTCTACTGCAATGAACCAGACAAATAAATGCAGCAACAATTCAACAATAGCAATTCTGATTGCTGTTTTCTGAAACTTACCCTGTCAGTTCTTAGTTTGCTAATAATTTGTATGCAAACCTTGTTTTATTTATAGCTTCATTTACAAGCATCGCATACATTACATGATACATGACCACTAAGGATAGCCTATTACAACTCATGACTCATTCAAAGGAAATGACAACAGGTTTAAAGTTTAAAGCAGGTTTTTGCATGTATTTGAAATATAAATCTTTTGTGACATTATAAATGTATTCACTGTCACTTTTGATCAATTTAATCCTTGCTCAATAAAAGTACAATTTATCTTAAAAAAATCTCACTGACCCCAAACTTTGGAACAGTAGCCTAGAATATGCCCGGTCGTGAGCTGTATCTTTTTTCCTGGGCAATGACATTTAAATGTTCAATAACAGCAAAATTGAGCCAGAAAACCCAAATATGAGGTTTAAATCAGATTTATTAACCTTTGATAAAGCGTTCCTGTTCATTTTTGTTGAATTTGGATGTTATGTGTAACAAAATGTCTTTCTCTGTGTTCAGGTTTGACTGTCCTCAAATTAATTGACATTTCAAATCAACATTTCAAACAACAACAACAACGAAATCTTTACAAAAATTAAAAAAAAATCTAAAATAAAAAATAAGTATTTATGTCTAAAAACAACTAGAGAATGTATAAGTCTTTTATATAGAGCTATATAGGAATCTAGTGGCTAAACCATGGAATTGCGGACGTTTTTCTTTTTTACTCCCACCGGATGGCACTAATCTGCCTTAAAAAATTGGATTTTGAAAGTCATTTGTCTCTATTTTAACATGAAATACTGCCATAATTGAAAAGTAATATAAAAATATTAGAAAACGAATTTTATTATTTTCAATGGGGAAAAAAAAACAGATCATAATTATTGCATAAATATTGATTAGTACCATGAAATTCTCTCAAAATACAAAATAAAAAATAAAAAAATATTATTGAACAAAATATATTAGCCTTCATTGATTTTACTGAAAAAGGTTACTTTTCAGGTGAACAACACAAGTGTGACCCCCGAATGAACAATACCAGGGGGTTAAAGAGAATGGCCACTAAAGCCAAGGAAATTACGAGGACAGCGATCCACATGTTGTGAGGTGCAAAGTGTTGTCATGTGCTGACAAGTAGCTTACTGTCAGACTAAACACTTCATCACATCACTGCCCAATATAAGACGTGTTTAGTGTTGACTGACTCCTCCTCTGACGACAATGACGATACTGAGATGTTTTAACTATAATAAAAAATATAAAAATGTATGTTTGCTATAATTGTAGATTTTACCACTACTAAAATTTACCTGCTTTCGTGTTCATTGTGAAATAGCGTCTAAACGGGTTTATGCTTTTGTAAGACCTCTGCAATGAACCAGTAAAATAAATCATTTATATAGACCATTACATTGCATGTTGTCTGTTTCTTTTTTTCATATGGAAATGCTTTATACAAAAAAGTGCTTTCCTCTTGTAGGCCTAGTGAGTTAGTTCATTCTCTAATATATATATATATGTATATATATATATAAGGCACTTCTAGTACAATGGGTTACAAAGCCTTATTCTTATTTTGGCTGCATGGTCACATTAGGACTAAAATTGTTAAAATAAAAAAGTAACAAAAAAAAAAATAGATAAACAAAAACCTTTGGCCTCCAGCCTTCCTCAGAGTATGTCAGCATTTCTGATTGCTATTGTCTGAAGCTTATTGCATGAATTCTTAATTTTGGCATGTTGCATGCAAATGACTGGGCAATATTTAAATAATTTACTTTATTTTGCCAACAAATGTCATCATTTTGGCTTTTTAAGAAAACAAGTTTGGAATAGAATTAAGAAAAAGATAGTATATAAAACAGAATGGGATGCAACAATCTTGTTGTATACAGTACACACGGTGTAAATGTATGGCTTCATTTACAAATATAACATATGCATGATACATGATCACTAATGATAGCCTATTACAACTCACAACACATTCGATGGAAATGACAACAGGTTTAAAGTTTAAAGAAAACTAAATACAGTCTAAATACAAGCAATAAAAGTGATCTAATTACTTCTTTTAGATCTGTGTCACTGAGGTGGAGAGCATGGAATCTCACAGATCCTCTTCTGTTTCCTCAAACAAGAAACGTCCCCCCATTTTTCTCCCTTTAAGATAACACAGTCTTCACCATGCAAAGGATTTTCACTCTTCCAGTCATCTGGGGGAGACTCCCATCTATAATAATGATTAATTACATACATGAGGTCAAGAACAAATTTATGGGAAACAACTGTAAAAAAAATCAGCGTCAGTGGTTTGTTATTTGTCACTTATTCTTACAGATTTTAAGAAGAATTTTAATAATGTCCTGAGAGGGTTTTAAAATGATACTTGCGAGAGGTTGTCGTTTAAGGGGTTGTTGTCCACCCAAAGCCACATTCCCTCCGTCTGGCTGTCGGTCAGGCCAATCCAGTGATAATCACTGATACCATTTACTCTTTTAGAAAGAAATTCCTACAACACAGAAAAAAAGTGTTTTTGTCTTTGTCTAGCATAATGAAACCCAAAATGTATTACTTTTAAACTGTAGACTATGAGTGTCTCTTTATCTCTGTCATCGTCACACTGCTCCTAATCTGTACCTGTTCGTCTTTATTGTTGATGATGACCAGGTCTCCACCCAGATCCTGACAGCGCTGTCTGCTGTTGTTCCAGTCCATAACATCAGTGGAGAAAACATAGAATCTGCCCTGCGCTCTGATCCACTTCTCTTGTAAATCTGCATAGACAGTTTAGCTTAATAAAGATGTACAGGAAGTGCACTCAAAAAAAAAAAATCTTAGTATGTGGTTAAGCTGAAAATTGAAACCAGATAGGTGAGAAGAAATGAAATATCTACAAAAGAAGTGCATAACTGTATTTAATCTAGTGTACTTCTGCTTTATTTAATAAATGGTGTTACTAATCCAATTCTGATTTAAGAAATATACAAATGACAAGTATACAATGAAACAGAGAAAACACAGTGTGTAACTGAACTACAGTTGAGCTGTCACGCTCTGCCCGTTTTTATATGTAGACGCTTTTCTTATTTATGAACACATAATCATATGATATGGCTTTACTGTACCTGAACAGTAGTTTGGTAGACTGTGGTTTTTAATAATCATGGAATTTATTTTCATTATTGGTTGAGAATCTAAAGGCAAGCCTGTGGAAAGAGCGAAATTGGTAAGACTATCACGGTAATGTGTACAGCTTTGGATGAGGAGAAATGATTATTTACCTGAATTTAAGCAGTTTCTTCTTGGTTCACAATACTGATTTGCATTTTTGGTGTGATCTGTAAAGTATTACGGTGTAGTGAAAAAAATCAAATATGCAAATGCTGATATTTAATACATATGTACAATGGGTCCAAATGTCTAAGACCCCTTTAGAAAAATACGGTTTTAAAACCTTATCTAAACCTGGAAATAAATGGAACGTTATGCTGCAAAATTGTAGGTCACTAATCAAATAGCATATAATAAAATAGCATACAAAATTAAATAAAATAAAAAAACATAAGATACATACACAGGTATGCCAACACTCCATTCGCCAACAGAGACAGGAAAAGGAGAACAGAGAATTTCCTCAGCATTGGTTCATAACAGTGCCCTGCATAAGCAAATATAAGCACTATTACACAAATAATATATGTAATATGTATATAATAATATATATTATATTCAGAATTATATTTCATATTACTTCTAAATTGAGAAAGCACAAGTAAACAGTTTTAGTTCGAACCTTAATGTGGCTGCATAACAAATAATTGACAAAGGAGAATTAGAGGTACTGAAATTCAGTACGAATGCAGGAGAAAGGAAGGAAAATCAAAACATTAAACACTGACAACTTGATTAAAGTGTTTTAATGTTGTGAGCATCTTTGGGGAAGATGATAAGTCAAGTCAATATTCTATAAAAGTCAGTTAGTATGGACAAGAAAAACACACTTACTCTCATCTTTATCCGCCGATGTCAGTTTGGGGTCTGACAAATAGTTGAAATAAACATTTTCAGCCATCCTTTGTCTGAAGAGATATTGTTATATAGCAGTGATAAGAGAGAACTGAAGCACTCGAGTCTTGTGACAAAACACTCATGAAGAAAGACATGTTTCTGGGGGGGTTCATTTAACCACATTGACCAAATAACAGCATCTGCAAAATTTCCAGTCAGCTGGTTTTTAGTGGTGTTGTGTATATTTTCAAACATTTTGTGATACTTAACATGCCTTTTATTTTGCTAAGTTGTTGTTTTTTAATAGTTTGTATTGACTACAAAATCCTTTGGCAATGATTTATTGTTAACAGGTTTATTAGCTGTGCACAGATATGTAACAGCATGATAAAAAAGACAGGTTGTTGAAGGAACTTATTGTAATGAGATAGGCTTTACATGTGGTTAATTATAATTAAAATTTAAAAATAGGAATTTGTAATTATTCACTTGACTTCCTAGTGCTAATATATTGTTTAATGAACCTTACTGTTCACAAACGGTGCTGCAAAGACATTCATACATGGTAAAGTGTCCAAACGCACTCTAATAAGGGTGCTTTCACACCTGTAGATGCTTTTCCTAAGCTCAGGAGACTTAGGGTGCTTTCACACCTGTAGATTGATTGCTTTGTTCTGAAACAGGGATTAAAATTATTACAATGTTGATTTTTATTCTTGGTGCGGTTCGTTTTCACACGGAAAAGTTTCTAAACGGACCAAATTTGTTAATACAAGTCACGCGCGAGTAAACTGTTTATTTTCCGGGATTCCACTTAGCTGTCACGGCAGGGTCATTCTACAGAAACGTCCACTTTTGGTATGGCAAGATGTCTTAAAATGTATTTCTGTTTTTAACATTTAAACTGAGACCACATTATTATATTATCTTTTGACTTTATGAATACACATAAATGACAGCTTAATGATTTTTTATATTTTTTGTGCATTTATTTAAATATCACATGTACCATTTTTTTTTGTCACTGGTGTTACCTTACTTCTCTGGCAATTTTAAAGGTTTTTATGAAATATTATTTCTAAATGTTTTAGTACATGTAGTCAGAGTTACAGAACAATAATGATAATGCAACAAGTAAGGAGATTATGTTTTGTTTATTTTAATCAGGTTTGTTAAAAGTGTGATTGAATGATGTTAGTTCATTTGCGCAACTATGTATTTGCTATAACAATGAAAATATTTGTAAAAACAGTTATAAACAAGTAATGATGCAATCCTTTACATCTTAACTCTTGAGTGAAGCAGAATTCAATGGATGTAAAATTATTATCATGTCACATGTGACACATTTTATAGAATGTGACAGACAACTCCAGGGGACCACTACTTTCATTATATATTTTATAATATTTATTTGGCATTTTGTTTTTTTTATGTCATTTACATCATATATTTGATAGTTATGAATACATCATTGTATTTTAAATGGTAGAAAAACCTGTTTTTGACCTCAAAATAAAGCACTTTTCCTCTGTACATGGCTGTGGGGACAAGCAGTTTTGTGGTGCTTGGAATTTTTTATAATTAATTAAAAATAAATATTGCCACATTAATGGCTCAAGAGGGTGTAATTGTTCAAATAGCACATTGTTTTATTTTAAAATATAAAAAAAATTGTAACACTAAATTGTTTTTCAAGTGTAATATTTCTGTAAGGGCTAGGGACAGAAAAGTGGACGTTTCCATTTTTTTTTTTTTTGTAGCTGTCCTTATTTTGAATGGCGAAGACGTGCTCACCCACAGACATTCACAGGTTCATTTTGAAGTATTAGCAAAACAACAAAGCTAATGCTTTTCACGGAACTTACGTAATTACCCATTATACATTGTGATATAGCCTGGTTCGTTGGTCCGTTAGATCGAACTGCTTTCTTACTACAACCGAACCGCTCCAGAGTTCGTTTTCAATCGAGCCGAGACCACCTTGTTCAGACCATCTCGGACCGATTGTTTTGGCGGGCGCGATTGCCGTGTTCACATATGCCCAAACGAACCGAGCTAAGGGGGGAAATGCGCCAGGTTCCGAAACAACGAGCCAGGTGTGAAAGCCTTTACTGCAGATGCCATAGCTGACGGCTCTCATTCCTATGCTAGATCTTTTATCTACAAAATGCATTAACAAACAAACAAACTAAACATATATATACATAGGCTATATATATTGTACACTATACATTTATGTATGTGTGTGTATGTGTATGTGTTACACATTGTCATTAGAACTTCATAGTTCTAAACACTTTTTTAAACTATGATAATATGAAAAACTATGAAAAGTACGATATATTGGTAGATTCCCATATCAAACATGGCATAGTATGGAAATGCGAAAACAAGTAAACAAGAAATTATATCAAATGTAGCAACCTCTTATATTTAAATGAGTGAAATAAAACAAAAAGTCAACTGTAAAAAATAAGTAATCTATACTGTAGGTTTATTGAAGGCATGGGATCTCACAAATGCTCTTCTCTTCTCTTAAGCAATAAATGTTTTCTTGTGTATTTCCTTTAAGAACAGCACAGTTGTCTTTGGGATTCAGATTCCCATCCTTGTTCCCAGCCCAGTAGAGATCAGATTCACCAGCAACACACAGTCTCTGAGCAAGAAATCCCTGCATCACAAACACCATAGATTGCATTTATTCTCTTCTGTATTAATTCATAATATTCAAATAAATCTTTATTATAAAATGGCTTTATCAATAAAAATCTACCCGGTCTCATTGCAAATACGTTCC
>NW_015555781.1:3945439-3960065 GCF_001515605.1 Sinocyclocheilus anshuiensis | reverse complement strand
TTTTGCAAGACGCGAAATACGTACCAATAAGTACATATCACTGCAGTTTCCAAAATAAATGAACACTAGAGGCAGTAAAACTCCGACACCTTTTAAATTATTTTCACACAAAGTATGATTTACAGAGTTTTGATTAATAAAGCGTAATTTTCGCACAATTACTTGAAGAGTATTATGTTGTGACTTCAAAACATTTTTAATATGCTGGGAGATTTTTAGCACTGCACATATCCAGCTTCATATCTATGGGTTTTCATAGACGGTAGGTTTGTTCGGTAGCACACGGAGTACGGAAATGAACTTGAGAGGTGAGGAGCTCCAGTTCGAATCCCGTGTAACTACGGTTCAAACATTTTTAATATGCTGGGAGATTTTTAGCACTGCACATATCCAGCTTCATATCTATGGGTTTTCATAGACGGTAGGTTTGTTCGGTAGCACACGGAGTACGGAGATGAATTTGAGAGGTGAGGAGCTCCATTTCGAATCCCGTGTAACTACGGTTCGACAAAACAGTTCAAATCTGCACATAAGGAAGTTAAAATGGCACGGTTGCATCAAAAAATGTGTTTTTATATCAGTTTTGCATTTGTTAACACTATCGGGTAGGTTTAGGGTTGGGCTTGGTGTAGGGCATATCTCCAACTTTTAGCGACAGTCCCCGGATATTTGATTTCTGAACCACTGCAATACGTACCTGAAGAAACGCAATAAAAACGCAGCAATACGTACCTATATCAACGTAATAAAAACGTGCCAGGGTGGACGTATTGAACCCGTGTTTTAGCGCCACTCAGTGGACATTTCTCTTTGAAACTGCGGCGAAACGTGCAGTAAGGTACATAAAAACGGTGTTGCAGAAATGTACACAGAGGTACGTATTTTTATGAAACTGGGTTGATAAAAAAGCTTATTATAAGAACAATATGTAATGTGACTATTTTACACTTGCCTCTGTGTTTTATTTATGAAAACACACTGTGGGTTTTCACACCTGGACCCACTTCTCTCACATTTGTTCCTCTTTTAAAAACATGTTTTAATTCATAATGATCAGTGAAATCTTTATTATTAAAGTCTTTATGTATAGCTTATCGAAAATATCTATTATAAGAACAAAATGTGATGTGATTATTACACTTGCTTAAGTGTTGTATTTGTGAACGCACACTGTGGGTTTTCACATCTGGACCCACTTCTCTCATGTTTGCTCCTCTTTTAAAAACATTGGTTTTATTTATAATGCTATTTATAATTTGAAATCTTTCTTACAAAAATGATTTGCGCATGGTTTTATTAACGAAAATATCTATTATAAGAACAATATGTCATGTAACTATTTTACCCTTGTCTCAACACTGTATTTGTGAACACACACTGTGGGTTTTCACACCTGGACCCACTTCTCGTACATTTCTTCCTCTTTTAAAACCATGCAGAACACAAAGTTACACACCTTCTCCTCTGTGTTGTTGATAATGACCAGATCTCCACCCAGATCCTGACAATACTTTCTGCTGGAGCTCCAGGTCTTGTTGTGACTGGAGAAAACGTAAAATCTGCCGTTGCCCTTATACCACTGCTCTGGCAAATCTACAGAGACAGTTTTCTATGTTTATAAAGAGGAAACGCATTTGTGTGTCTGCGTTTCAGGCTTGTGGTTTAGCTAGAAACACATCTAAAGGTTGGAAAAAAAAAACCCTGCTCAACTGCACCTTTACATACATAAATGTTTTTTGATCATATTTTGGTATGACTCACTGTTAAAAACACAAGAACAGACATACGGCAAGGCTCAGAAAGAACATGAGCAAAAGCACAGACTCAAGCACTCAAGACTGATATTTTACTGAAAAACCAAACATAGTTTGACCTGGGCAGTAGTTTATTGACCTCCAGTCCTCATCATATATGCAGCCCGGACTACCTTGATCATGGTCTGAATAGGGGTGTGAGGAATTGAGAAAAACAAAGATACTGTCAGTTAATTATCATATAAAATTTGAGCAGATAGACGTGAATGATTTACCTGCATTTGAGCAATTTGTTCCTGGCTCGCAATGCATCAGCACATTTTTGTATTTAGTGACATCTGCAAAAGACATAAAATGTAAAAGGAAGTGTAAATATACCACTGTATGTAGTTGGTTGGCGGTTCCTGTGAAATCCGAGGATACTCACACAAGTATGCCAGCACTCCATTAACCAGCAGAGACAGGATGAGGAGAGCAGCAAGAACCTTGGCACGGATAGGTCTACGTTGCTTCTCTTTGGCAGATTTCCTAACTACAAAATAAAGTAAGTTTAAAACTAATACTTAAGCAAGCTCTAAATTACTTTAATTTATTAGAATAAAGCATCACGTGTCCTTTGCACCAACAAACCTCCTACACAGTTCTCCAACTTTTTTTGTGTGGGTTTGAAACGGTCAGTATTTAAAGAAAAAAAAAGCTGATAAAACATTAGCCTATATATGGCTATATATGTAATATAATTAATTATTATCAAGGAGAACAAGAATCAAGCACTTACTTCCAAATGAATCCTTTTTCATCCAGTTGGTGTTGTCATAAATATGATCAGACATGTCATGTTTGCCCATTATTGTCAAATAGAGAAGTGTGCTGCAGAAAGGTGGTGAAGTGCTCTGATCTGTGGGTGTCACACTAAACAGGTGTCACACTGTGGGTGAAGACACACTAAACAGACACGCTCATGCAAACCGAATGGCATTTCCTGTCAGCATTATTAGTTATGATGCTGGCCGATTTTCCAGACATGTTGTACTGTTGACAGTTTTTTTTTTTTTTTTCTGATGTGTATTTATGGCAAGTCGTTTTGACTTTAATTCATTAGCAGGATATGAATTCTTGATATCAACAATTCAATTTTCAGTAGTTAAAATGCTACTTCTTGATATCAGGAATTGAATTTCTACAAGTAAAAATGTGAATTCTTGATATCAACAGTGACATCATCACTTGCAGTAATACAAATTCTTGATATCAACAATTAAATTTCAACTAGTAAAAACTATAATTCTTGATATCTGTAATTGTATTTTCTTTTTTTCTTGGTTTAAAGATTTTTCTAACAGACTGAACCCTTTTTTTTGGTGTTTACAGTTTTTTTTTTTTTTTTTCTGATGTGTATTTATGGCAAGTCGTTTTGACTTTAATTCATTAGCAGGATATGAATTCTTGATATCAACAATTCAATTTTCACTAGTTAAAATGCTACTTCTTGATATCAGGAATTGAATTTCTACAAGTAAAAATGTGAATTCTTGATATCAACAGTGACATCATCACTTGCAGTAATACAAATTCTTGATATCAACAATTAAATTTCAACTAGTAAAAACTATAATTCTTGATATCTGTAATGTCCAATACAGTTTTTCACCGTATATAGTAGGGGAATTTACGGTCAATTCACGATCATTTTTTACAGTGTATTCTATTCTAATTTTACATATCAGAAATACAATTCTTACTAGTAAAAACCTTGATTTTTGATATCAGTAATTGCATTGTTACTAGTGCAAATGGCTATTCTTGATATAAACAATTGAGTTGATAATAACATTTTAATTTTTGATATCAATAATTTGATTGTCACTAGTGACAATGTTAATTTCTGATATCGTGAATGTGATTGTAGTAAGAAGGCCATTTTAGATATCAGAAATTATATTGATATCAGAAATACATTTTCAGATATCAGAAATAACAAATGTTGAAATACATTTACAGATCAAATTACGGTTGAACTGATGTCACAGGCTATCAAGCTCTCGGATTTCATCAGAAATATCTTAATTTGTGTTCCGAAGATGAACGAAGGTGAGAGTAAGTAATTAATGACAGAATCTTCATTTTTGGGTGAACTATCCCTAATAATCTTTATTGTACATTACTGTATGGGGGCTTGCAGAAAGCGCATTTCTATGGATGTGTACATGACATTTTATCAAGAAAATATTCATTAACAACATGGAATTTCACAAATGCTTCTCTCCTCCCTCAAGCAAAAAACATCTCCCCACTTTGCCTCAAACATTCGTCCATTCAATACAACACAATCTTCACCCAGAGGATTGTCAGCTGATTTGTGATCATCAGGAGGCAGTGCCCAGAAACTGACAAATAAAACATTTATAAATTAAAAACAAGTGAATGAATAATTGATGAGATGTTTAGACAGGCTCTTATCTAAATGGCTTCCAAACAGAATTTTCTGATGCATGTATCAACAGACATTTAAATGAATACTTGCTTAAGATGATTCTTGGTGTCGTCCACCCACAGCCATACACCTTCCGTGTGTCTATCAGTCAGACCAATCCAATATAATGTTTGTGCGCCAATAGCGTGTATTAGATTTGCTAGAAATTTCTACGAAATAAAGATTGATTTAATATGCTTCATTTATTATATCAAATGCACATATGAGATTTTTCTAATAATCATATTATATATCTAAACCTGCTCCTCACTGCTGTTGATGATGACCAGGTCTCCACCCAGATCCTGACAGCGTTGTCTGCCGCTGTTCCAGTTCATCACATCAGTGGAGAAAACATAGAATCTGCCCTTGTCCTGGACCCACTTCTCTGGGAAATCTTACATGAACATTTCTTAATGTTTAATGTAACTGTGCTGTATAAAACTGTTGTATGGCACATGAGCAGTGAGACTTCGTTTATAATGTTTCTAATATATGCTCTTCTTTATACTGACATGAAAAATAAATTGACTTGCTTTTTTGGGGACAGTGATGTGCTTGGGACCTGTTTTCCATATCCTTGTGAAGGAACGGTTCAATTTGAGCATTGTGGTCAACATCTAGCATAGAAATAAACACAATTATAAATGAACTTCTAAATGAACATTGAGTATTACTATCTGTATTGTCACGTAAATGGAGAAGATGAGGAGTTTGTCTACCTTGATCTGAACAGCTCTTTACTGGTTCACAACTTATTAGCCAGTCTAGGCCATTGCTATAATCTGTAATACAAATTAAAAAGACTTCTGTTTTGAACTTACATTTTGTATTTGTTGTATACATTGTATAAAAATATATGAGAGATGAAAAGTTGAGACCAAATTAGAGACATTCCCCCCAATTTAGACACCAAATTAACAGAAAATAATATTTAAAAAAAATCCAGGATGATCTGAACAAACAGCGGAATAAACACAAACCATTTCAAGATTCTAGTGTGAATGTTGTGGAAAATATTATATAACAATTTTACACAAATTCTGACTGACCCTCAAATTAAATCAAGTGGCATGTGAGAAAAAAAAAAAAACAGTTTGCTTCAATAATAATAATTGTTATTATTATGTGTTATACACACTGCCACATAAAGTGTACATGTAAAACATGAGGATACTCACACAGGTGAGCCAACACCGCATTAGCCAGCAGAGACAGGAAGAGGAGAACAGAGAGAAAAAGCACCATACAGATAGCTTCTCTCTGATCAATGAAACAATTTCTATCTAAAAGAAAAAATAAATAACATTTAAAAACTGAAATGAAAATGTTGAAACAATTCACCAAAAAAATAAATAAAATAAAAAAGCTGTGAAATAGCACTTACTTTCAACTTTATGTGCTGATCTTGAGATGGATCTTGGAATGGTGTTGGAATAAATAGCTTCAGGCATCTTTTGCAAATATGTGAGAAATGAAGAGAGGATCTGGTGAAGTATTCTCACTGAAGGGGTTTAACTACTTTAGCAGTGATATTTCCTGCCATCATTTCCTGTCAGTTTGTTATTAGTTGTTAGGGGCATCATCTCAAACAGTGAATGATACATTTTTATTTACTTCTTTACATTACTTCTTGAACACTTGCTGTGTATGGTTTTACCTAATTGATGAAATTTTGCTCTAATTTAACTCTGATATTACTCTAATTTAATACTGATGCAGTCTATTGGAAAGAAGCAAGGCTTTCTTTATCGCCCCTCTCTTACTGAACTGGAGGGGAGCTTCTTGCTGTTCACATTTCACACAGATAGAAGTGAAGGTGATAAGGCAGCAGCAACCACAGACCTTTAGACAAACATTCCATTAAAACACAATCTACATTCAACAATATGTAGGTTACTTGTCACCTTATACCACAGTACGGTTATTTAGTTCAGGGTTATAGTACGTATGAGGGACTTTTTTTTTTTTTTTCAAAAAGGTTATTGTAGGTTGAGTTGAACCAGAGGGTAAATTGAGCCAGATGTTGGGATGAAGAATATTTTTTTTATAGACAACTACTGCCTTGTGCTAGTTCTGACTGCTCGGTCATTGAAAGAAAAAAATGTCAGACTGGATCATGTCATTCTTAATTTAATGAGGAAACAAACAGAATGTAGCTAAATGTGTTTGCACTCTTATTTTACTCTGTTGGTACCTGTTAGTGTGAGTTGGAATAAAAACCACTGATCGATTGATCAATCAATCAATCAATGATTATTACAATAAACATAGGTCTTCCTCAAATAACTCTGTTTTCTTACAAATAATGTATTGAATATAAAATCAGCATGTTTTAGTTCAGTAAATATTCATTTTTAAGTATTAATAACAGTGTGCTTCTTCTTGCTGTTACTTTCTCAAAATCAGCAAAGATTTCCCAGCAAAAAGATGTGTCACATGGACATGTATTAGTAGTAAAAGTCCTACTACTTCTTAAAGGAATAGTAGAATTTGCTCACCCTCACACCACCCAAGATGTAGAGAAATTTAGCATCACATCACTTGCTCACTAATGGATCCTCTGCAGTGGATGGGTGCCGTCAAAATGACAATCCAACAGCTGATCAGCTTTTATTAGCAACAGTTTGAAGTTAAAAAAGTATTAATCATGATTTTTTAAAATCGCAAACATGCAGTTTTTCACTTCACAAGACATAACCGATGGACTGGAGTTGTGCGGATTACATGTGGATTATTGTGATGCTTTTATCAGCTGTTTGGACTCTCATTCTGACGGCACCCATTCACTGCAGTGTATTCATTGATGAGTAAATGACGTAATGTAAATTTCTCCAAATCTGTTCTGATGAAGAAACAAACTCATTTACAACTTGGATGGTCTGAGGGTGAAGACATAAATTATAAAATCAGGTAAGTATCAATCATAAGACCAAGATTCACAGGGGGCCTGGGCCACCCAATCATGAACATTTGCCCACCCTGGCAAGCACCCACCATCCACCTCCTCAACTGTCTCAACCACTCTGAGAGTCATAGCTGGGGACGGGCCTCTACATCATGTGAATATTATCCACCTTGATTTTAAGGGTAGAGTGAGCGCGGTCTATAAAGCTTTCATCCGCTCGTTATGATGTTTGATATTGCTATTTGATGTTGATATTATTTTAATTTATTGTCATAATTATTAACACACTGGTTTGTAGCATATACTGTTTACTGCACTTAGCTATTCTTCTAGTTATTTATAATAGCAGCTGATGAATCAGAAGCTTACTTCCGCAATGCAAAATAAGGTGGATGGAGGCTTTAGAATGTATAAATAATATGACACATTCGGCATAACCATATAAGCACACCTTCACTTAATGCTGTATCCAGTGTATTCATTGATTGATTCCATTGAATCCATTGATTCATGTCTTTTTATTTGTTCCCTCATGTTGTATATGCACAAGTGGCCAATGCTGCTAACAATAATTACAAAATAAAGAATGTAAATCTAGTCTTTATAAAGAGCTACACAGATTCTACACTGTATTGTATATATGATATAATATATTATTATATATAATAGTGATATTGAAAGTCATGAAGTAGCAAAAGAACCTTTGTCATCCAAAACTTTCCATTCCACAAAAGGTTATTTACAGTGGAAAAAGGTTGTTTAGATTATTATATTATAATATTCTTCACACTAAAAATGGCTCTTTTAAAAAAGATTTACTGAAAGGTTCTTTGGAGGACCAGCAGTAGTTTATCTATGACATCACTTTGAAAATCCCCTTTTTGAAACCTTTATTTTTAAGATTGTAGGTACTGTAGTACTGATCAAGATCACGGAACCTCACAGATGCTTCTTTGCATTTTCAAGCAAGAAATATCTCCCCATTTTTCTCCTTTTAGATATCCATTTATTACAGCACAGTCTTCACCCATGGGATCATGCATATCATCATTGTCAGGAGGGAAGATCCACCATCTGACAGGACAAAACAAATGTCAGGGCAGTAACCCATATCAAAAATCCATACGGTCCTTAGATAACTTGTGCCAACTAACAAAGAGGCAATGCTAAGCACATCAGATGTTGAAATAAAATGGTACTTACGAGACGTTGTTGTTTAGGGGAGTGTTGTTCACCCAAAGCCATACTCCCTCAGTCTGGCGGTCAGTCAGACCGATCCAGTGTAGCACCAATGCATTAAAAGTGACTATTTGCTGAGCAAGAAATTCCTGAAAAGGCCCAGGGCAGAAATATGACTTTAATCATTTAGCATGTACAATGCAACTCAAGGTTTGGTATAATGGGCAACTGAGTCTTGCAATGTGGCTGATAAAGTGTTTGCATAGTTTTTAGACCTTTGCAACCTTGCATTTAAAACAAACCCAACCCATAGGTTTCTGTGATATTTTGGTGCCTTGTGAGTAAGGTTCTCCCTTCAGCGTGTAAATTCTAGCCACAGTACCTTTGCGAAAAAAGCAAAAAAAACGAACTAAAACTAAAAGCAATATAGCTTTAACAAAACCACAACTAATTTAATCATATAATATAATAATATTATATTTCTCTATATGCACCTGCTCCTCACTGCTGTTGATGATGACCGGGTCTCCACCCAGATCCTGACAGCATTGTCTGCTGCTGTTCCAGTCCTTTGTATCATTGGAGAAAACATAGAATCTCCCCTTGTCCTGGACCCACTTCTCTGGCAAACCTGAAGTGAAAGATTATTCTGTGTTAATTGAGGGTTACTGTAATTATATGTCTATGAATTCTCATTAAATGGCAGAATGAATAATTTCTCAGTTAAAAAAACAAATGTACATCCTATATATATATATATATATATATATATATATATATATATATGGGCCATTCTACAGAATTGGAGCAAACTGCTGTCCCACATGCAAAAAACACATTTAAAGAAAGCTTTTAAATTTTCAAATCTTAGATGTTTATTAAGATCCTTCTATTATCTAACCCATAATAATATTTAAAATATCAGTAAGCTTAATATATATACAATGATAATTTATTGGGTACTTTCAATTGGGAGGTGGCTGTCCCTAACCATAACCCTAAATTTCAACTTATGAAAATGATATTGAAATAATTTTTGCATTTTTTTCCATTGTTGTTTTTTCATGTCTCTACCGAAACAGTGTATGTTTTAGTCCATTGGCTGAGACTGATTTTAACTACACCCCTAAATTGATGACCAGGAATTATTCCTGTGTCCCTCTCTCTCATGGCTACATGGTGAGTAGATTGGTCCCATCATTTTGAGGTAAATGTGTTCAAAAGTCTAAAAATCTGTGTGTAACTTTAAGAAACGTCACTACCAAACATCTTTTTTCTGCAATTAAGCACAATTTTCTGGGTGTTATTTCATGAAAAAATAAAATTCACTGCGCTCAACTTTAGTCTTGGGTGCGTCAGGATCGCGGGTATCTGCGCAGAAACATCGAGAACACGAGCACCAGGGAAACAGTGAGTGTGCACTTTACCTTCAGCTAACATAGCACGGACGTGCCGGACGATGGAGTCTCCAACGATCACAGCGTCGCATTCCGTCTCGCAGAGTGGAGCGAAGCGGTTGTGGAGGCCACAGGAATTTGTCATAGCACTCATATGTATGTACACAAATAATGTATGTACAGTATGTATGCATATTCAATGTACACTCACCAGCTACTTTATTAGCTACACCTGTTCAACTGCTAATTAATGATTTTTTAAAAAAATATATCTAATCCAGAAAAAAATACAATTCACTGCGCTCAACTTTAGTCTTGGGTGCGTAGATCAATCAGCAACATCGTATTCTAGTAAGGGATCCGCACTCGTTTAATCTTCTTAATCACTTTCAATTTATTTAAATTTTGCAACAGAGCAAACAACAATCAGACGTTTCGGGCAGCAAGCCTTCTTCAGTGAATCATATCCTCCTGACTACCAGCTATGGAGTTTTGTCCACTGTAGAGGACATTATGTGTTTAGCGATTTCTCTGAGACGTTACATGTCACAGTTTTAAGTCTGGATCTCCTGTACAGCACATTCAGGGCTTTTCAGAGATACCAAATGATTGGATGTTTGACCATGACCACTCCCTCTCTTTGGTCTTTAAAAATGGCTGACATTCATTTAATGATCAAATGTAACACCCTAATGGAAATATGATAATATTTTGTAATTACAAATATTTTAATATTATTCATTTAAATCTGACTAATTGACAAATTGTTTGTCATAAATCAACATCTCAGGAAAATATTATGGGGTTTCAAATCAAAATATGACCTTCTGTTATGAAACAGGACATCAGTTTCATACATGTCCACTGTAAAGGACACCAGGACTTAAAGCATGTTTATTACACATTTTGGGAGACACAACAAATGAATAGAGAAAAAATTATGTATCAATATTCCTATTAAATGTGAGATATTATGAAAATCTTGCTCATTATTACTCCTATTATTGCACTTATTTGTTCATTCTATGTTGCCCCCAAAACACATTAATATGCAAATTAGATACAGTTTATAGATACATTGTATATAATGGAAAAACTTGTTTGGACTTTTTAAAGTCCCGATGTCCTCTACAGAGGACATGGCATAACATATGAATAAAATATCATTTTTCAAAATTTTATTTTTCAAAAATGTTCTTATGCTCTAAACAATGTAATGACATGACAAAATACTAAATTCACAAAACTGTTTTTTTCATGGTAGTCAGGAGGATATAGGTGAATCATGGGTGTTATTTCATAACACTTAGTTTGTATGTGTGTACAACTGTTCAGAACTGTGCTAGTAACCATGTACTGATTAGTTTAAGATTTTACTTATTGTTTTCTGTATATAATGGAAAAACTTGTTTATGGCCATTTTACACACATTTTGCATAAAGAAAAATGGTTTTTATAAATATCTTTCATAACATAGTTGAGAATCATCTTTATATAAAGTTTGGTATAAAAAAATGAAAATTGATTTCTGGTTAAAACAAAAATCCCACTCTTTTTGCCTTTTCATGTCTATTCATGTCTTTTTATTTTTTTAAAACAGGACTTTTTAAAGTCCCGATGTCCTCTACAGAGGACATGGCATAACATATGAATAAAATATCATTTTTCAAAATTTTATTTTTCAAAAATGTTCTTATGCTCTAAACAATGTAATGACATGACAAAATACTAAATTCACAAAACTGTTTTTTCATGGTAGTCAGGAGGATATAGGTGAATCATGGGTGTTATTTCATAACACTTAGTTTGTATGTGTGTACAACTGTGCTAGTAACCATGTACTGATTAGTTTAAGATTTTACTTGTTTTCAAAGCTCTTAATGGACAAGCTCCATCTTATATTTCTGATCTTATTTATTTGCATTCAATGCCCAGGTCTGCTAATAAAGCTACATGTCCCTGGGTCACGACTTAAATTAAAAGGAGACAGAGCCTTTGCAGTCACTGCTCCAGGATTGTGGAATCAGTTGTCATATGAGCTTGTGCTAATTGCTAACTGATCCCTCTTTCAGAAGCAACTTTTGCACAACTCCAGCGCTAAACTGACCCTGATTTGTGAGGCAGTCCAGAGTAAAATGATTGGCACAAACATATAGGACTTTAGCGGTTTTTTCCGGGACATTTCCTTTGAAAATGAAATGTAACCACTCACTGTGTCCTCAGCGGCTCAGAAGGAAAGAGTCTATGGAGACTCCTATGTTCGTTGGTGCATCCCGAAACACAACACTAGCAAAGCATCTTTGGCGCTGATATTGTATCTCTCCAGCAGTTACAGCAGCTACTTCTCACTCAGGGCGGTGTCTATGCTAATAGGGCAGAGATCATCACAAATGGGCAGGACTTTTTCCCTACGAAGACGTCAACGTAGGGTGAAATCTGGAACCGCTCGAGAGACTGCTTATGATTTATTGGGATTATAAAAATTATGATTTTGTGGATTTTTACCATTATAGGCTGGTTGTTTTCACACACTGCGGCCACACAACTGTGTTCAAACACCTTATAAAAGTGGTTTTTGAATAACTGATCACCTTTAACTTTGAAATCAGTATGATTAACTTTATGCCTCTTACAAAGAAAGATTGGATTCAAAATACAAAATAATCTTATACATTACATTTGAAATATTGTTAAAATTGTAATTTTTATTGATTTACCTGTGAAAACTTTTTAATAAAATAGCAAAAAATATATTTACAAGGAAGATGTAAACAAAATATTAATATGACAATATAACCCTTCTTATTAAATTATATAGTATTGTGTATTTCGTAGTGACAAATTTGTGGAGAGGAAAAATATTCCAAAACTTTCCGAAAATACAATATGAGAATTAACTGCACAATTACTAGAAATATGTACCTTGGATATTATACATGTTGGTAACACTTTATTTTAAGGTGTCCTTGTTACACGTTACATGACTTACTATTATAATAACAATTAATTATGCATAATTGCATGCAAGAAACCCTAAGCCAAACCCAAATCCTAACCATATAGTAAGTACATGTAGTTAATTAATATTACTCAGTACTTATATGTATAATTGCACTGTAACAAGCACACATTAAAATAAAGTGTAACCTACATTTTGCATACATAGTACATTTCTGGAAAAAGACTCGGTAAAACTTTACAATATGGTTAATTAGTTAACATTAGTTAACTACTTTAGGTAACATGAACTAAGCATGAACAATGCTTCTACAGTATTAATCTTAGTTAATGGTAATTGCAACATTTACCAAGTTGGGGTTACCAAAGACTCTCCAACTCTGACCAATTCTGTAGAACGGCTCATATACAAATTATATACTGTACTGTATATTAACTGGAACATAGAGAAAATTGTGTACATGCCAAATATGTTGATAGGTAGTGACATACCCTTATAATAACAGGGAAGTGATGGCTGGTTGACTTATGCGGTTGTGTTATAGTATTTAGAAGAAATGTTTAAAGAGTCAACCAATTATATAATCAATTAATTTATATGAAATTAATTAGAAATGAAATATTGATTTATAATAAAATAAGAAAATGTGGTTTACAAACCTAGATTTGAGTTGTTTTTCACTGGCTCACATCCTATCAACTGATTTGTGTTACTGGTGTAATCTGTGAAGCATAAAATAGAGAAACCAATACACAGTAACACAACATATACAAATACAATTTATGTTAGGACACTCACACAGGTAAGCCAACACTGCATTAGCCAGCAGAGACAGGAAGAGGAGAACAGAGAGAAGGACCACCATATAGACACCATCCCTCTTATTGCTGACACACTTCTTATCTGTAAATACACTAACTATTATTACAGAAACGAATAGCCTTCAAAACAAATCAACATAGTTTAAGGTCATACACCTTTAAAGCATTTTCTGTCAGGCAGATCGCAGGTTATTGTGGTTGACCTAAAACTGTCAACAGTCATTTTTTAAATATGGGGTTCCACAGGGTCATGTCATGTGTCCGCTGAGGTAATCATCAGTACACGCAATTGCAATATATTGTTAAAAAAGAAGACCTCTGAAGTGGAAAAGTTTTATTAACTCAGTTTCAAAATGTGAATAATGTTGTTAAGTGTTACATATGAAGAGAAAGAAAAACAGATAGCATATAAAACTAATTTAAAGTTCAGAACACTAAAGTAAATTACAAACAGAAAGAATACTATGTTAGTCTCATGTAGCAATGTTTCTGAAACACGTATCTGATTTTCTATGCACATTCAGTCAGTTTACTCTAATTACATAAAATATCAAATTAGGGAGGAAAAAAATTCACTTACTTTGATCTTTCGCTGCTGATCCTGGATTATGTCGCAGGAGAGTATTTATATAAATATTTTCAGGCATTTTGTGGCTACTGCTGATTTTCAAATAGAGAACTGCTCTGATTGAACTTAGTATGAGGGGTTCAGTGCCACACTTTCCTTTTGTCATTTCCTGTCAGGTTATTAGATGTTTGGGGTATACAAATCTATTTGGGATGAGTTTTCATATGTAGCTTTATTCTTAACACTTTATCAATGATAACATTGATAAAAGTTTATCAATGACTCTATGTCTGTCTATCTGATCTAAAACTGTCACACACAACAGACATAAGAATGTGATTAATAAAACATTTGAATGGATATGCTACTGACATATCTGATGGTATTGACTATATGGTGTTAATGGCAGATCTATAGCTGCAAATAACAAACATCTCTGCACAGCTCTGGTTGTCATTCAGGTATTGCACTTTCAGATGTTAATGGTAAACTGTTGTTATTCACATAGATGATAAAATCCACATGATATATACAGTATATACACACATACAATATACAATATATATA
>NW_015555781.1:3937357-3944990 GCF_001515605.1 Sinocyclocheilus anshuiensis | reverse complement strand
ACTACAATACCACTATAATGCAAAAGATTAAATTGACACATTCTGGAACTCTCATGTTATATCCATTATTATTCAAGTTTCATTTCTCTTTGTGGTATTTTTTTTAAAGCATGTCTATTACCAAGGCAACTCAATGCCAACAATGATTATTTTGTGTTGGAAATGAGGAACATTTAGAAACACTTATGCTGAAACAGCAACACATTTGAAAGCAAACACAAGACATTTAGCACAATGGCCAATGAGCGATCCTTCCACACTCAAATGTTACTCTTTTGCAAGATTCCTGTAATCACAATGGTTAACCAACATGCACTTTGTATAGTGGAAACTAGGGAATGTCAAAAAATTTTTGGCTTTAACAGTATTTTCTTTGAACTATCTTAAACTTTGATCACATTTCCCATATCCATTTGCTACAAATTAAAACTGTTTAGAAAACGACAACAAACTACATGTATAAATCTAAGCTAGTCTAAAGAAAGAGTGAAGTAATGTAAACAATAACCATTTAAATAAGGCATTTTACTACTTTTATTGGGGTTTTGTAAAATTACACAACGCCTATAGTTGAAAACGCTACAATAAATTCATACAATTCAAATAAAATAAAATAAATAATAACAATTTGTAGTACTTTATTTTCCAGTTCTGTTATACATGTATACTATATTAACTGAAAAATGGGTAATGACTAAAGGTACTAACCCTGAACCTATTCCTAAACCTAACCTTACCCCATGTTAAGTCCATGTAATTAGCCTCTATACACTGTATAACCGAAGTCAAATTTATTTAATGAAATGGGTTAATTTCACTCATATATTAATATTATATTAATGTGACTATATTAAGCAGAACTTAATCTGAATGAGTTACCACAGATTTCTAGTTCCCAGCATGCTTTGCTTCAGACTCTGTATGGAGAGTAAATGTTGAAATTAAATGATATTTTATGTATATTAATATAATGGGGAGATCTGTTAAGTGTTTATTGTTGAAATGTTGGGATTTAAATGGATTTCAGGGTAGAGTGGGGGAAAACGCCCCCTTAAGGACTGTGTAATTTTTCTGTGAAACAAAAGTAATCAGTTATCCGTTTTCAGTGACAATGACACAAATTATAAACCAAGTATGAAAAATGGCAAGAGTTTATTTTATTAGATTTGTACCAAGGGGGCGTTTTGCCGCAGAGGTAAATGCCCCCACTTTGACGAAGCATTTTTCTGTATACATTTACAGCAAAATCAGAGTACAAGCAGTTTTCGCTTAAAATTAAAAAGACAAGCTAAAATAAGAGTAGATAAATATGAATATTTGTTAATGAACCATGCTGAAATCAGCCTGTTTGAAAAATATTGTTAGCTGATGCTAACTGGCTAGCTTACTTGATGCTAACTTGAGGTCCATAACAACAACAAAAACGTATCTTAACTTTATCTTGTTGCATTGGAAAAAAAACAGTTTTCCCCACTCTACCCCATGCTTGAGGTTACCATTGTGCTGAAGAGAAGAGCCTGATGTTGTTAAGTCGATGATGGGCATAATAAGACCTGTATATATGTATGCTCCTTTGTTTAAAAGTAGTGATGGTACTTGCTGATGCAGTGACAGCCTCTTGTTGTGGTTGTAACAGCACACGTGTGCTTTAGCCTGCTAAGAAGCTAGCTATAGCTAACAGGTAAATAAGATAAGAGAAAAGAGTCAGTGTTATTAAATTAAATGGTTTAAATAAAAAATGGTGACATTTACAGTTAAATATTAGCAGCTGTGGTTGCCAGAACTTCACCGTACAAAATATGAAAGCAACATTTTAGGTTTTACATAAATTAAATTCACAATAAACAAAATGATGTAATGTTAATATACCAAAAGTACTAATACTAAAGAACTAATATCTGTTTTGAACTATTGTAATACATGCACTGATAACCACCAAAAGCAGGTGGTGATGAGAAAGTCACATGATGAATTAAAGCTCATCACAAGCAACTCTTCCACAAGCTGAGAAGGGAAATACTTATATAAAGAAGGTGCACAGTGCCATTCACACAAATGCTAAACACCATCATGGTAAAACACACGATACTGAAGAAGAAAACTGAGACAACTGAGAAGAAAAAACTTTTTCAACAACAAAACATCAAATATGAAGTGTCATGCAGGAAATCTGGGAGTGTCAGTTTACGGGTTTTCACTGTATATTATACAATGACTTTTCCTTTTTCACTTCCAAAAAATGTTAACATTATTTTTTACTGTAAATTACATTAAATGTAATTAGCCTATATTCACCGTATACAGTAAGGAAACTTATTGTTAAACAATTAACAGGTTTTTACTGTAGCATTTTTACAGTCTTTTACTGTTAAAATCACTATAATTTTTTTACAGTGTAGAGACAGCCGATCAAACGATTATCGGCCAATAGCGATTGGTAGCCGATCGATCGGAGAACCCTACTTTCTAGGGTAAAGTACACTGTGAACATATTGTAAAACAAAGTGCAACCAAAAAACAATGAACATATTTAGATGTAACAAAAATGAATTCTAGTCGACTGAAATGAGATGCATAGAATCAGAAGACATCAGAAGATCATTCATCAGTCTTTAATCACTATTAAGACTAATGTGAAGTCTTCACTCCAGTGATTCTCAGGGGGAAGCTGGAACAAAATATATATATATATTAATAAATGTAATATGTTTGGATCACCTTAGACAATTGCTGATAGCAGATGTAAATGGCCTGTTTTTTTTAACTGTAATATGATGACAGTTATGATCATCACATATGAGGACACATATGATCAATCATACCTCAGATCTTAAATCATTAATTGAATACAGAATATTGTGAGTGCATTACCAAGTAGGCTAGAAGAAAATATGGATTTTATCTGCCAGGATTTTAGTCGTTTTTTTCTGGCCCACATTCCATCAAATGATTCGTGCCGTTGCTATAATCTGTAAAATCAGTAATACTATGAAAATAATGCATAGTGTAAAACTAAGATTGTACCACACCATGTGTGTTTGTGCATACGTAACTTGACTATACTCACACAAGTATAACAAGTCACCATTAACCAGCAGTGACAGAAAGAAGAACCTGGACACTGATAACATCACTCCTCCTCCTGCTGCTGGATCTGTTACCTACAAAATACACATTAAACATGGACAAAGAGACACGTGGAACACAAATCAGCACAATGCATAAGCATTCAGGAAGGAAATATAATTTTCATTTTGGCATGATAAAACCTCTGCTTCAGATGAATTTACTAATTCACTGCAGAGGATCTATTGATGAGCTAATAATGCAAGGCTAAATTTCTTTAAATCTGTTCCAATGAAGAAACAAACTCATCTGCTTCTTGGATAAATTCTCAGCAAATTACATTTTTGGTTGCATTTTTTCCTTTAAAATATAAGATGACAGAAGCCTAAAAATAACAATATCCTGAACAAAACTGTACAGAGGAATAAGTGTATCATAATCTGACATACTGGATTATACACAAAATGAAACAGATTGAAATTTCAGCCACTTAAGACAAGAACAAATGAAAAATCACGTACATTCATATGTAGCCTCCAGCCTCTCTTTGGAAAGTGGTGCAGTATTACCGTAAATATATTCAGTCATCTTGTGTTTGGCCATGATCGTTAGACAGAAGTGAGGAATTAAAGCAAAGATGGCAGGTGTAGAAGTGCTTTGATTTCAGATGCTGCACTGTCAAACACACTGTTAACATGCATCACTTCCTGTTAGAAACCAGTGAGCAGATGACAGTGGGACTATTCACATATTTTGTCAGTAGTTAGATGTTAATGTGTCTTGAAAATAATATTTTAATACCATCTATAAACATATATGTGCATCTAATTTCTTGTCTAAATCTGTCAATTCAGCTGAGAACCCGCTAAGCTAAGTATCACCATTTCCTGCTCCGGGTCTGAAAACCCCTTCATTCAACAGTCACATACACGAGCTTCACCTGCAGAACTGAGCAGTGACAGTCAAAAAGACATTTACCAGTCACATGCAGTTAATAAGCACATTTAAAAGAATCCAAAAGTAATAGTAAATACATGTCCTTGTAACAATATTTGCACATCATAAAGCATGTTTAGTAGCGTGACAGTAAATGTTACATTTATAATGTTCAAAGTGCAGTTAATAAGCACATTTAAAAGAATCCAAAAGTAATAGTAAATACATGTCCTTGTAACAATATTTGCACATCATAAAGCATGTTTAGTAGCGTGACAGTAAATGTTACATTTATAATGTTCAAAGAGATTTCCATTTCAAATAAATGCTGTTCTTTTGAGCTTTCTATTCATCAAAGAAACAAAATAAATATCATGGTTTCCACAAATTTTTTAAGCAGTATAACTGTTTTCAACATTGATAGTAAGAAATGTTTCTTGAGCAGCAAATCTGCATATTAGAATAATTTCTGAAGGATCTTGTGACATTAAAGACTAAAGTAATGATGCTGAAAATTCAGCTTTGCATCACAGGAATACATTACACAGCCTCAAAGAAACTTTTAAAACAAAGTACACACTCCAAACTTTTGAACTGAAGTGTGTTGCAGAATTTGAAATAAACCAGGCAGTCTGATTCTAGGGTCTATAATTAATACATCTACTATACAAAACTGTAATATTGGATGTTTCATTGCTGATTGCTGTAGTCGTGGGGATTAACAGAGCAAAGCATGTTGTTAACCTCATTGAGGTTTGACTAATCTTGGTGGTGGCTAAACTTAAAATTTCCTACACCAAGAACTAACAGCATGTGTAGAGGAAATAGCAACATTATAGAAACAAGTTTGAATTTGTCATGATCAACCACATGTGAAAATGTCAGACAAAATGACAAAACCCAACCGTTCACAGCAGCTTCGACTTTTTATTTAGCACAAAAAATTTTTTTTAAATTAATACGTTGACTTTCACTCCATCATAAAAACCTAAAGACCCGTTTTCAGTTGCTTCCATTGTATTTTCCACAACCCATTTCCTCAAATTACCCATACTGCTTTCAAGAAAACCACAACTTTAAATAGATACTGCCAGTTCCTCATAAAACTGTACTGGAAAAACCTAAAGACCCGTTTTCAGTTGCTTCCATTGTATTTTCCACAACCCATTTCCTCAAATGACCCATACTGCTTTCAAGAAAACCACAACTTTAAATAGATACTGCCAGTTCCTCATAAAACTGTACTGATTTGGTATGTAAATCCTCTTCCATTTGTTGGACAGATGAAGTCCCTTGATAAATAAGAGATACAATACAATCAGGATCTTCTCCGATCCTTATAGAGCTGTACAACTTTATGATCAGGCAAAATCTATCATCCACGACACAAAACACCACATTTCATTCTTAACTCTGTGTTTCCGCTCCCCAACCCACCCCAATCAAAACCGTTTCCAACATTATTGCTAATTTATGATGATCCCCCTCCCTAATCTGCCAGGTGTACATTGTAGTTCCAACAACTGTCAACTTGTGGATCTTATAGGGTATTTCTCTTGTTCCTTGTTCATGGAAAGTATAGTGCTCTCTGCTGGCAATACAGTGAAAGGGGATCTGCTTTCAAGAAAACCACAACTTTAAATAGATACTGCCAGTTCCTCATAAAACTGTACTGATTTGGTATGTAAATCCTCTTCCATTTGTTGGACAGATGAAGTCCCTTGATAAATAAGAGATACAATACAATCAGGATCTTCTCCGATCCTTATAGAGCTGTACAACTTTATGATCAGGCAAAATCTATCATCCACGACACAAAACACCACATTTCATTCTTAACTCTGTGTTTCAGCTCCCCAACCCACCCCAATCAAAACCGTTTCCAACATTATTGCTAATTTATGATGATCCCCCTCTTTAATCTGCCAGGTGTACATTGTAGTTCCAACAACTGTCAACTGGTGGATCTTATAGGGTATTTCTCTTGTTCCTTGTTCATGGAAAGTATAGTGCTCTCTGTTGGCAATACAGTGAAAGGGGATCACAGGCAGTTAAGAGACAAATAAGCAATAAACTGATTAGAGGACAGATTAAAAGCAATGACAAAGCAAAAGCAGGACAAAAACATCTCGTTCGCCAGGTACCGCACCCATCAGTTGGTCAAATTTTGTCAAAAGGAAGTAGAGACACTGTTTCCATGGCAACAGTTTAAGATGTGCGAAGAAGAGAATGACCACAGGAAAATCATTGACAGCAGCCCTTGTCATGTCCACTTGGGATTTTTATTATCTCATTAGCCGTTTTTTTTTTCTCTAGGAATTTTCATGCGTCTTTGATTGTTGTCTGGTCTTTTCTAAAACACTGAAGAAATAAACATTTTCATCCATTTTGCAAAAAGCACCTCTCATTGGATAGGGAGAGTAAAATCATGTTATACCGAATTAGTTGAATCTACCGATGCGAATAGCGCAACACTTATGCATCAGGGTTCATCATGAGCTTGTCAAGTTTTTTTGTGTGTGTGTGTACTGTTGTTAACAATCATAACAGATTAAGGTTCCTCATCTCTGATGATGGTAATTACAATGGCTTTAGGTCCATGCGCAGAGAGAGAATAAGAAGTGTGGGAAATAGAAAGAAAGCGAGAGAGAAAGAGAGAGAGAGAGAAATAAGTAGTGCAGGTCCAAAAGGTCAAAGTTGAAACTTAAAAATGGGCGGTGAATTCTCCTTCCTGAAGCAGGAAGTCCATTGGTAGCATCTGTCAGGTGGTCAGTGCGTGATGTCATAAATCAGCCTCGCTGTCATGCGAGACATAGATTATGGATGGTGGAATAGGTCACTGTAGAACCAAACCCACCTAAAAAGATTATAGTAATTATTATTATAGCAGCTCAGTAAACAGTATATTGAACTTCAAGGATTTTTACACATTGAATTAAAATAAAGAAATAAAATGCTCAATAAATTATTAAATAAAAAATAAAAATAATTACAATGGAAAACCATACAAAGTGACACCTAGGTGCTTTGGGAGCCAGATTGTGAAGCACTATGGCCACCTAGTGTATATGAACGTAGCAATGTCAATGCTAACTTAAGAGTACAAGCCAATGAATTTCACTTGACTCTGACTGAAAAGGACAATCATGTGTATGACATCTGAAAACCTGTACCTTTTCTGAACCCATGCTGGGACATTTCCAATTGTAGAGGTAATACTGCAGGTTTCCATCTCCAATGCCAAACTTGAGCTTCTCCAAAAATGTCTTGTTCTCCATTAGGTCCAGTGCATTAAAGACATCAAATCCTTTCTGAAGGGGGAATGGCACAAGAAAAGCTTTAATAAATTTGCTGCTCATAGTTTAATGTTCCAATTCCTGCCCGTTAACCACTTCAAACTGATGTTAGTCAGGTGTTAGTCTAAATAAACGCAGGTTTGCTTCACTGCTAGAATAACATTAATTCATTTTTGAAAGGCTTTTCCAAATGAGGAAAACTGTAGTTCACTTCTAGGGATAAATTTACACCAAAACTATAGCTAAGTAAACTCATATTATGGCTAATTAATCAATTCAATTGATAATGAAAATCAACAACTTTCACTGACTGACCGCCTTGGCAAGGATAAGAG
>NW_015555781.1:3915190-3937220 GCF_001515605.1 Sinocyclocheilus anshuiensis | reverse complement strand
AAGTAGAGACACTGTTTCCATGGCAACAGTTTAAGATGTGCGAAGAAGAGAATGACCACAGGAAAATCATTGACAGCAGCCCTTGTCATGTCCACTTGGGATTTTTATTATCTCATTAGCCGTTTTTTTTTTCTCTAGGAATTTTCATGCGTCTTTGATTGTTGTCTGGTCTTTTCTAAAACACTTTAGAAATACACATTTTCATCCATTTTGCAAAAAGCACCTCTCATTGGATAGGGAGAGTAAAATCATGTTATACCGAATTAGTTGAATCTACCGATGCGAATAGCGCAACACTTATGCATCAGGGTTCATCATGAGCTTGTCAAGTTTTTTTGTGTGTGTGTGTACTGTTGTTAACAATCATAACAGATTAAGGTTCCTCATCTCTGATGATGGTAATTACAATGGCTTTAGGTCCATGCGCAGAGAGAGAATAAGAAGTGTGGGAAATAGAAAGAAAGCGAGAGAGAAAGAGAGAGAGAGAGAAATAAGTAGTGCAGGTCCAAAAGGTCAAAGTTGAAACTTAAAAATGGGCGGTGAATTCTCCTTCCTGAAGCAGGAAGTCCATTGGTAGCATCTGTCAGGTGGTCAGTGCGTGATGTCATAAATCAGCCTCGCTGTCATGCGAGACATAGATTATGGATGGTGGAATAGGTCACTGTAGAACCAAACCCACCTAAAAAGATTATAGTAATTATTATTATAGCAGCTCAGTAAACAGTATATTGAACTTCAAGGATTTTTACACATTGAATTAAAATAAAGAAATAAAATGCTCAATAAATTATTAAATAAAAAATAAAAATAATTACAATGGAAAACCATACAAAGTGACACCTAGGTGCTTTGGGAGCCAGATTGTGAAGCACTATGGCCACCTAGTGTATATGAACGTAGCAATGTCAATGCTAACTTAAGAGTACAAGCCAATGAATTTCACTTGACTCTGACTGAAAAGGACAATCATGTGTATGACATCTGAAAACCTGTACCTTTTCTGAACCCATGCTGGGACATTTCCAATTGTAGAGGTAATACTGCAGGTTTCCATCTCCAATGCCAAACTTGAGCTTCTCCAAAAATGTCTTGTTCTCCATTAGGTCCAGTGCATTAAAGACATCAAATCCTTTCTGAAGGGGGAATGGCACAAGAAAAGCTTTAATAAATTTGCTGCTCATAGTTTAATGTTCCAATTCCTGCCCGTTAACCACTTCAAACTGATGTTAGTCAGGTGTTAGTCTAAATAAACGCAGGTTTGCTTCACTGCTAGAATAACATTAATTCATTTTTGAAAGGCTTTTCCAAATGAGGAAAACTGTAGTTCACTTCTAGGGATAAATTTACACCAAAACTATAGCTAAGTAAACTCATATTATGGCTAATTAATCAATTCAATTGATAATGAAAATCAACAACTTTCACTGACTGACCGCCTTGGCAAGGATAAGAGCGTCTCCCATCAGGTCCAGCAGGGTGGTGGTGGTGTGTACGTTATAGAAGGAATACGCTGCCTTCAGACTGTGATGCACAGGATGGTTCATGATAGTGGACGGCAGAGTGTAGAAACTCAGTAAGTCAGTCAGCTTCCCATCTGAATTCTACAGTGATATAAAGGAAAGGCAATTCACATCAAATATATTACAGAAATAACCCCATTGTCTATTCTTATTTTCAAAAACTTTCATGTTTGATATCACTAGGATGATATATGCCATGTATTCTTAGGGTTCAGTGAGTGTAATACCTCCACTACATAGGTGTCAATGATGTTCTCCTGAGGAAGCAGCCAGTGTTGGACCTCCTCAGGGCTCATGACGGGAACCAGGTTAAACAGACTCAGGTATTCCTTCAGCAGGCGGTGAACTGCTGGCACATCCTTTACAGTCATCGGCCTTAGACCTGAAGTCTTAGGAGCCTACCGGAGAGAAACATGCCATAAGAAAACAAGGAAAAGAGGAAACTTCCCAGATGTTACCCAGAGAAGCAGGCTGGCACACACCTCTGGCAGTCGGTAGAGCTTCATGGTGCGTTGCATAGTCATGTTTCGACTCAGGTGAGAGAACTTCACCTCAATCAGCTTTCGTGGGTTCAAGGACCGGTGCCAGTATCTACCATACAAATAAGCAAGGCAAATAGTGTGAAACAGGGATTTCCAAAAAAAAAAAAAAGTTAAAAACAATGTTAGGCATAACAATTTGTTATGTCTAACACTCAACTCTGTATTATTTAGCCCTATATTAAGGTAACAGAGTAGCAGAGTCATGTGGCAATTGTTACTTCACGACACATCAGACTGCATTAATAAGAGTCATTAGTTATTACAAAATAAAACACTAACATTTTATTTTAATTGTTATGGGAAATTCAGCATATATGCTTCCTTTCAAAAGTTTGGGGTTGGTACAATTTTTGTATGTTTTTGAAAGAATGCTCACCAAGACTACATTTATTTGATCAAAAACAGTTAAAATAGCAATATTGTGAAATATTATTACAATCTAAAATAACTGTTTTCTATCTGAATATATTTTAATTTATTCCTGATGGTGCAGCTGAATTTTCAGCAGTCATTACTCTAGTGTCGCATGATCCGTCAGAAATAATCAATAAACAAAGTTCAAAAGAACAGCATTTATTTGAAATAGAAATCTTTTGTAACATCATAAATGTCTTTACTGTCACGTTTAAATCTATTTAAAACATCCTTGC
Source organism: Sinocyclocheilus anshuiensis (assembly GCF_001515605.1). Lineage (NCBI taxonomy): Eukaryota > Metazoa > Chordata > Actinopteri > Cypriniformes > Cyprinidae > Sinocyclocheilus > Sinocyclocheilus anshuiensis. The sequence continues at coordinate 3,934,508 of NW_015555781.1, read as the reverse complement.
TGAATAAAAGGATTACTTCACTTCAAATTTACTAAAATCTAAAATGAATTGGTATATTAATATTACATCAGTTAATGAAATACGGTTTTTAAATGTAAATTTAAATTAAATCATAAATCCAAAAATGTTTCTATTTTTTACGGTAAAATTGTGGCAACCACAGGTGCTGTTTTTTTTTTTTAATTGTAAATTTTACGGATTTTTACTTTTTTTTACAGTGTGGCCAAACCTCTCCAGTGACAAGAAAAAAAAAACATTATGAGATTTGTATGTGGCATAATAAGGCATCTTTAAGCACCAATGCACCCCCTGGAGGAAGGTCATTTTGTGTCAGAGGGAGGAGTTTGAGGCTTAGCAACATCTGCCACCCAATAGCCCATCTAATGCTACCTTTCACTCTACACAAAGGCACCTGTACATATTAAAAGAGGGCAGATGTGTGTCTTACCTGCAGGTGCCCACTGGTTTGGGTAGCACCACACCTGCGGTGTACACAGCCTGAAAGATGCCCTCCAGGTTGACCCGTCTCGTGATCTCCCTGATGAGTACCGGAGCCACTCGTTTCGAGCGAAGTTTCTTATGCACACACAGGAAGTTAATCTCCACCATCATCTTCTCTCTGGGAAGATTGAAGAGCAGATATGGGTCAACAAGGGAACTGAGTGCTCAACCTAAGTACTCTCAGTCTGCACAATGTGAGAAAAATGTGCCTAGATTTAGTCATTCTAAATGACACAAGAATAATTTAAATGCCTCAGTTTCACCATTACATTTATGGTCAAACATGTCTCTGATTGGTTACAATCTTTTAAGAGTCTTTCTTTAAAATGGTCAGTTATATATAGGGAAAAAAAGAAGATAAACCTAACATAAAACACTAATGTCTCTCCATCCTAGCATGCAATTCAACTCATGATTAAACTACACAGACACAAGAGCCGAGCCCCACACCAGTGGTCAAGCTGGAACGGGACGACTTACAGAGATGCACAGCTAATCCTATTAATGCTCACGAAGGGAGAGAGGTGACAGAGCTGAGCTACATTTGTTAATGGGAGACAGATGGTCTATCACGTCATGACCTGCAGAAAAAGCATGCTTTGTGTGTGTGAGGGGAGGTGGGCTATATGACAAAGACTGACGGATAAACAAGCACCCCTGTGACTATTGCTTTGACAGCCATCTATCCCTAAAAAAGAGGGGCTTCTCTTCTTTTACTCTATACTGCTTCAATAAATATAAGCTGCAATGGAGGATGTCCTCTTAAAGGGGTGGCTGTTCAGCTTTTTTCGAAGGCTTCATTGTGTTTATGGGGTGCAGTGTAACATGTGTTCATGCTTCGTTATATAACGTGTTATTTTCACATATTTTACCTTTATTCTACAACGCTATTTCCGTTCTTGTCAAAAAAGGTCTGTTAAGTTCCTGGTTCTATGAAGCCCCTCACTAAAACTACGCAATGGGCTCAGAGCTCATTGTAGCCCCTACCAACCTTTTTTTTTTGCAGTCCTTGAACAGCGATTTCTTTAAAAGAAAATATCTCCGTTTGCATTGAACTTTGAGTGTCGTAACATTGCTGACGGTGTTTATGCTCTAACAGCAACATTACACACTAACTAAAGTTAAAAAAGTGAAATCATAACCAACCACCACTTTAACCTAATGGACAATAGTATAGTAGATTTAAATGATGTATGTCTAATTTGATTGAAACTGTCCTAGTCTGGTCGGGGTAGTCTTTTGGCTGGTTTTGGAAGTCTCTTCTGGAAAGATGGTTAGGTTGAGAGATCCAATTATGACCAGATGAAAAACAGGAAAACGCATTAGGCAAAGATAACATGTAATTTTTATATAATTTTAATGCAGGGAGGAACAATAAAAAATTGCTGAAATTTGGATTTAATTGAAATTAACAGGGGATTTTGGACATCTCTTTTTATCACTTCATAAATCAGAAAATATTGTTAACACCCCCCCCAACCATATTTCTATAAATATAATGTTAAATAAATCAGGTGCTATATGTGCTATAAATCCGCTGTGTAAAAAGCTTTATAATATAGATAGAAATAAAAATGGAAAGTTTACTGAAAATGGTAACTGAAATGGAGATTTCTGGCTCAATGCATAAAACTCATTTTGAAAAAACGGCTGATTACATGTATTGCAATTGAAATCAACAGATGCAAAAAGATAAAGTGTAATAAAATAAACATTTTAATTTGTACTCTAAAAGATGATTAAAATTTTTTTTTTCAATTGACTAGTGCATGAAATGAATGGTTTTGCTTGTAAAGTTTTGAGATAAATGAGGGACCCTTAATTGTATATGAGCCACCACATAATGTGTCTTATGAGGCAAATATTGTATATTCATGTTACGTGATCTACGGCATACTGCCATTACATCATTATAATAATAAAACGTAGTAGTTCACTCTCTGTTCCCTAATTTATTCAAGCCGGTGCGTGTAATGACCTTGAGGGACATGTAGCTGTACAAGAAGCTGGTTAATGAGTCTCTTTCAGTAAACCAGAGGCAGCAGAAGGAATTTGGTGAATCCAAGGAGCTCTTTGGTACTGAAAGTGAAACTCAGGCAGCATCGGTGAAGACAAGACACCTGAGAGCGAGGGCGAACCGAGAGCAGGGTGATAAAAACGTTTAAGGATGCCCCATTTGCTACTAGCAGCAGTCGAGCTAACTAGATCACGTCAAGCCATCAGTTAGCGACAGCAAATCCAGATTACTAACAACCTAGTGCTCATAAAGGCCTGCATACCGGGTTTGAAAGCGATTTTGCGGGTTATTTATTAATATCGGTCAGTTTATTGTTGTTACAGGACATGGAATAGCGACTTTAAACGTAATAGCTTATTTGTTTTCTACCAAACCAAGAATTGTAGTGAGGCTTTTAAACCTCACACAAATGCCAATGATCGTATAGAACTGGCCATTTGGAACAGTCCTTTTGTTTGATTGACGGCGTCTGAGCCAATCGTTTTCGAGATCCGTCCGTCAATAAAGGCAGTGACCCAATAGCGTAGGACCAGGGGGCGGGCTGATACGCTGTTAGCGTGCCACAGCCTAGTTGAACAAGGGCCCCGTCTTTTCGGGCGTTGTGGAAGAGTATTTTATATTTACGAGCTAACAGTAAAATGCATGCACGCTCACCCGTCATCAGAGTGATGCTCTTCATTTTCACAGTTGCTGCAGTGTCCATGATCCACTTCTACCTCAGTTTCTTTCTCCAGCTGCGGTGCTGTCTCATTCTCATCCGCCATCTTTAACCAGGAAGTGAGGATCTCGCCCTGCGCCCTCACAACCCGCAAAACTATTGGTGGACTGCCGCAAAGCCCGATGGTTTCTGTAGTTCTGGCTGATATCAAGGGAAATGCTAATTCTCAAAAAAAAAAAAAAAACCCTTCTACCTATATTTTAATATATAAATTTGTTATTTTCAAAAAATTAATGAGAGCTTTATAACCTTTATGAGAACTGTTTAACACATTCTGTATTTTGCTGCTTCTTGTCATGACACAACAACAGTAATCTGCCATCTCTCACCCTCTTTGCACTATCAATCTTGCCAACCGCTTCTTTCAGAGCTTTAGTTATTTTAATTGGGTTCAACACATTAGCCGATTCCGCAAGAAATTTAAGCATTACCTTGTACTCCTCTTTCGGTCTACTAACCTGTTTCCTTTCTCTTTCACTATCTGATCCAGATGTTTGATCCCTCATTTTTTTCCTTTTACGATTTTCCACTAAAGTCCAATTACTATTTTCAGTACTTTCTAATTCCCCGCCATCCATTCCATCCGTCTCCGGATCGCTTCCTGAATCTACGCAACTTCCTTCCATCACCACCTCAGTCACACCCCAGTGTTGCCACCGCCACTCCCCCGACCATATCGCTACATTCCGTAGTTCTGTTCTATGCAGGACAGTCTATTTCATCCCATGTTGTGAAATTTATTTAATTATTTGGGACAGTGCACATTAATAAACATTACTGTAAATGCACCAGAGGTAATAGCTAAAGGGCATTTTTTTATCTGTAGTCCAAAAAAACAAACAAAATTGAAATGGGAAAAATGGATAAAATTGTTGCCTACGATAAAGAACGCACACATGCACATACAGGCATTCAGAAGTCATTAAACCACACAATAATTAGGTACAGTTCGATTTTTAAATTTATAAAATGTAGGCATGCTTTCAAAGACACTACATCTTTCCAAATATCAATAAAAACAATTAATGAGCATAACTGCACAATGGAGATTGATTCACATATTTTCATGGATTCAAAAATAGGCTACACAAGCAAAAAATTAATCTGAACCTAATTAGTATCGGTGCTTAAATAAGTGAAGATTTGCAACTGATGTCTGCTGTTGATAATGTAAAAATAAATACTAGTTAATATTAATTAAATTAATTAATTACTGATTTTCTATTTCAATACAACTTAAAAAAAAATAATGTATTCTTGCTCAAATTTAAGCATGTATACACAAACTTACACATACAGTACTGTATAAACAAGTAAGACATTAAAATCTGTTTTCTGCTGTGAAACAGAAAATCTAACACATCTTTACAGAAGCAGCTCACATTACTATATAATATTATGCTAAATAGCCTAGTACAAAACACAGACATTTATGAGTTATTAATAAATAATGTTTTCATGATTCAACAAACTTGAAAAAGCATCTAGTGGCAAGTGATATAGGTGGCTACATCTTCAACTAGGAAGCACTGGTCAAGTCGTGTAATTTGATCATATTTGACCATATTTTGACCATAATTTTGACCATCTTATGACACTGAATGTTTTCAGTGCTTGCTTTTGGCTTTAATGATAAAATCTTATGTCTCACATTGATTGACATTGTTAAACACAGTATTCATCATTAGTGGTAGCTGTTTAAAAATATTGAATATTTATTATATTTATTACATTATATTAATATATATTATTATTTTTCAGAAGTATCCTATTACTCGGATTGCTTAACTACTGATAATTACTGATTTCTTATTACTTATATACTGCTAAAACGCTGTTGGTGTTTGAATCAATTAAAAAATACTGCAAAAAAATAGTCATGACTCTTGCTATGCTTTAAGTATTCCTTCAAAATTATTTTTCTACACTTTCTTTACCTTGCTATCAGTGTTCAGCATATCACAACCACCAACAAAACGACAAGATTCAAACTATAAAAAAATTAAAGACAGTTCATTTCTATCTACATGTACATATAATTCTTGTCCAGCATGTAAAGACTAGCTTAAGTTCAATTAAAATATAACATTTTCATAAAATGTGTTACATTTTCTGATTTCAATGCTCACAGAGACTCAATAGAAATCGGTCTCAATGGAAACGGACTCTATAAACAACACTGACTTGTACCTTCTAACAATACTGACTTCATAACATCTTAAGCTTCAACCATAACACGGCTATAACACGTTAAGACGTTCTGCTCTACACCACAAAAGAACAATAAAAAAGCAAAATGCACTTTGAATCACAAACTGACAAACTACACTGACTTTCTGCAGATTGTTGTGCACAGTGTTTGTGCTTGTATGTCCAATGCTTTTATAGGTGGTCTCATTCTGAAGAGTCCCAGCACCTCAAGAGCCCGGCTCAGGGGCTTTTCCTTCAGTAAGGTACTTCCACAAATAAACATTTCCAGGAATCATGACAGAAGCCTCAGGCCTTGCCTATCCGCTCAGAAACGGTTTTAATAGGAACTCCTCGCCGTACCACCTTGACATGGATGAAGAGGGTGGCAGGAGACAGACTAGAGCCGTCAGCTTTTAGCAGGTGAACATGACGATAACCTGGAGGACAACACAAACACTTGAATAAATATATGTGAAAAATCTAGTTAAAACAAGTGTTCAACGTAATAGGTACCACATACGCCACCGATTATTATTATTCTTTTAAAGATGTCAGAACAATTACAATTTTGTTTATATTTAGTTTTTCTTTGTCTCAGTGTTTTTCCATAAAACTTAAAGTCAAAGTTTTATGAAAATCAGGATTAATTCAAATGCGATTCATGTCCTTCTTGAACTTCAGATCTAGGCATTTTTTAACCATTACGTGCTCTAGGCCCCTGACTGAGAAGCAGATTTCCATCTCATTGATCTCTCAGTGAACTGGAAAATATTCTTATTCAGGAATGGTGCAAAATCCCTCTCCACACAGTTGGGTACTTGGATAACAACATTCCAAAAACTACTGAAGCTGTTTTGAAGGCAAAGGTTGATCTGACTCTTCAGTATGTCCTTTTTATGTCCTTGATAAATAATTCTTTGTTACAGTAGATATTTCAAGCATTGTGTTCTGACAACTTTATGTAATAGTTTATTTAAAAACATGAATTTATATTATTTACACTACCATTGAAAAGCTTGGGCTTGGTAAATTTTGTTATGTTTTTGAAAGAAGTCTCGTATTCTCATCAAGGTTGCAATTATTTGAGTAATATTGTGAATATTATTACAATTTAAAATAATTGTTTTCTGCTTTAATATATTTTAAAATGTACTTTATTCCTATGATGCAAAGCTGAATTTTCAGCATCATTACTCCAGTCTTCAGTGTCACATGATCCTTCAGAAATCATTCTGATATGCTGAATTGCTGCTCAAGTAACATTTCTTATTATTATCAATGTTGAAAACACTGTGACACAGTTTTTCATGATTATTTAATGAATAAAAAGAAAAAAAAACAGCATTATTTGAAATAGAAATCTTTTGTAACATTATAAATGTATTTACAGTCATTGATTTTGATAAATTTAATGCATCCTAATTTCTTTACATAAAAATCTTACTGACCCCAAACTTTCTAACGGCAGTTAGTGTTGTCAAATTTAAAATACAAACAGTACTTCCACCACAAATCATGTTTATGTTTAAATATAGTATATGTTTTATAAAAACATCATACGGTGTGAACTGAACACACACACATGTTGATACTGGTGGTTTACGGGGACTCTCCATAGGCGCAATTTTTTTGATACTGTACAAACTGTATTTTCTGTCACCCTACCCCAACCCTATAGCTAAACCTATCCCTCACACAAATCTTTGTGCATTTTTAGAAACCATTTAGTATGCTTTTTAAACCTTTTGGATTACGGGGACACAGGCAGTGTCCTCATAAACCATCTTCACATTATAATACCTATGTTATACCAATGTCATTATACACATTTGTGTCCTCATAAACCACCAAAACCAGTGCACACACACACACACACACACACACACTTCAATTCAATTCAATTCAATTCAAGTTTATTTGTATAGCGCTTTTCACGATACAAATCGTTGCAAAGCAACTTTACAGAAAATTAAGTTTCTACAATATTTAGTAGTACACACAGAAAAAAAGGGGTTTAAAATGGTACCTTTTGGGGCAAAACAACCCATCCCCGGAGCAGCACCCCCAAAAGGACACACTTGCACCCCCTCCATCCCCAATAGGTACACATCAGTACCCCAGAGTAGTAATACGTACCCTTAAGGTACTAATATGTACCTACTAGGGGCAAAAAAGGCACAAACATGTCACTCCAAGGGACACAGACACACACGCGCACACACACACACACACACACACACACACAAGACAATTTTTAATATAACTCCGACTGGATTCATCTGAAAGAAGAAAGTCATATACGCCTAGGATGCCTCGGGGGTGAGTAAAACAACGGTGATATTGTGAAATAATGTAACAATTTAAAATAATTGTTTTCTGCTCTAATATATTTTAAAATGTGATGTATTCCTGTGAATCTGAATGTTCAACATCATTACTCCAGTCTTCAGTGTCACATGATCCTTCAGAAATTCTGATATGCGGCTCAAGAAACATTTCTTACTATTATAAATGCTGAAAAAACTGTGATACAATTTTAATGATTATTTAATGAATAGAAAGAGCAGCATTTATTTGAAATAGCAATCTTTTTAACATTATAAATGTATTCACTGTCACTGATCTATTCAACAAGGATGCATCAAATCGATCAAAAAGTATTCATTTCTTTACATAAAAATCGTACTGACCCCAAACTTTTTAACAAAATTTAAAATTCATACAGTACTTCCACCACAAATCATGTTTAATATAGTATATGTTTTATAAAAACATCATACTGTGTGATCTGAACACACACACACCTGTTCGAAGGCTGGTGAAAGGGAGGGTGAACTGGCCAATGAAATCATTTTTGGATTTGTAGTCGTGATCTTCCACCATGAAACGCACCAAGGCCAGTTCAGGCACCTGCAGCTGAAAGCTCACAGTACAATCCCAGCGGGGGTTGAAACCTGCAGGGGGAGACAAACACACACACACACACAAACACACACACACACACACACACATACTCAATATTCAATCCTGACAGGAACACCTCTCATTTTACTGCTAGAATGGTCGCCACACACAAAATAATTGCTCAAAACAACAAAATAAAAACAAATTAAACACTGTAATCAATATACAAACCATTAAAACATCACTAAAGTTTCTATCACACACACAATTTTAATGGATTGATATAGATTAACCAATCATACAACACAACATAATACCTTTGGATAACTGAAAATCTCAGTGGCCTCACCATTGTTGTCAATGCGCTGGGTTTTTGCACGAGCTTTATCGATGGAAACTCCATGGATCTCCACCCAGACCTGCGGGTCCACAATGGAGTTGGGATTGTCTGTGTTTATTTTAGGAAGTTGCTGGGCTGAGATCACCTGTGGGAGAAACAAAACGGCCCAGAAGTACAGTAAAAAAAAAAAAAGAGAGAGATTTATCACAATATTTACAGAGCACATGGGATCCTGAGCAATATTTCCTGTCAGCTGTAAGAGAAGAGGAGCCGTTACTAACCCGTATGGTAAGTTGTGTGGGTATATGTCCTGGTCCTCCACCTGTGTTCTCAGGGTCAAAGTTGGACTTTGGGTGACACAGGAAGTCAGGTTTAAGCACATATCCGCAGCGCCCGTTGGGCAGAAAGCGACCCTGATTCAGGTCCATCTGCTCTCCTGGTGTCTGGAAGTTCAGAGCCACTGGAGAACAGAGAGAAAGAAGCATTCAAGCATTGGCTGCTGTACTTGCAGACATGCAGGAATGTTCAGTTGCTCACCCATCTGGCAGCCTCCGTTCCACATGTCCTGGGGGTCGTAGTTGGAGGACTGTAACCTCTGGCCTGATGGGTAAACCCTGCTCAGCTGCCAACTGTTGTGTCGAACAAACAACTTCCCTACAGGGGACAAAAATATGCACATAAAACAAATGAACAGACACAGATACTCATGCAAGGAGAAATACATATTTATAAATATATTTTTAAACTAAATTTCTACAGCAGTTTTCAAAGAAAATTTGCTGGGTTTTTTTAACAAACAGCAGATCAGCATGACAAAATGCTACATTATTACTTTTATTGACAGTATATACAAATTGTTGTTTATATATTATTTGTTACCTAATTGAAATTCTCATTGGCTTCAAATAAATGCTGTTCTTTTGAACTTTCTATTCATCAAAGAATCCTGAAAAAAAATTATCAAGTTTTCCACAAAAAAATCAATAAATAAATGCATTCCAAATGATCATATTATAATGATTTCTGAAAGATCATGTGACACTGAAAACCGGAATAATGAAAATTCAGCTTTGCATCACAGGAATACATAACATTTTAAAATAGATTAAAATACACAACAGTTGTTGTAAATTGTAATAATATTTCACAATATTACTGTTTTTACTGTATTTTTCATCAAATAATACAGTCATGGTGACCATTAGAGACTTAATAATAACAATAGTATAAATATTGCTTTGATTTACTAAATACATTATATCATTTGATATGTATCAATGTGACTAGTTTTTTCTAGAACAGATAGCGTGACTGATCTTTGACTTTTTTTTTTTTGGTTGTCAGTTATTATTGTTTGTGTGGTAAATGTTAAGCTCTGAAAAGTGGTGACACGATCTAATTATGAAATGACATGAGTTTGATGTAAATTTGTCATGCCGCTGGCTGTCAGTGTTTGCTGGAAGAGCAGTGTCTTTGCTTTGGAAGTGATCTGATGATCTGCTCCTTTATTATGAAACATCTGGTGGGGCCCCAGGCAACAAGCCGGTCCAGATAAAAGCAGCAAACATGAAAAACAATACAGTTCACAGTAATATGTGAAATATATACATACAATAGTGCATTGCTGGGAAGTCACGTGCCACATCTATTATCACAGACATCACAGTATTAATATAAAGTTAAACAGCTTGCTAAAAAATCTATCTATCTATCTATCTATCTATCTAATCTATCTAATCTATCTATCTATCTATCTATCTATCTATCCATCCATCCATCCATCCATCCATCCATCCATCCATCCATCTATCTATCTATCTATCTATCTATATATCTATCTATCTATCACATTTGCAGTGGCTCTGTGGATCAGGCCGGTATATGATAAAGAATATGACGAGACTTGAGTGAAAATGCAGCTCAAGGTTTGTCCTGTTCATCTCACCTGAGTCTTTGATGAGTTTGAGCGCCTCATTCTCAGAGAAAGAGGACATCATGCTAGGAGGTCTTTGACCAGCTGTCTCGAAACCACTGAAATGCACACTCTGACAATACACCACCAGATCTGACAGCTCTGGGCTCAGTTTAGTGCTCATAGACTGGGTATGGAATTTATATGTGTAAAAGTAAATGTACACACACAAGCAGATATTTTTAGCAAACATTTAGGCATTGTATGTATCATAAACACACACATATCATACATTATATACTGTACTGTAGCTAATACATTTAGCTGAGCTGTAATCATACTCATACACAGACAATCAAACCACACAATCTTCCAATAATTTACAAAATTGAGAACAGGATTTATTACCTTGGCACAAAAAGCAATAAATATCTGGACTCACCCTCCCAGGATCCTTTTTGGATTCCTTTTTGTTTCCACCCCCTCCAGCCGCAGACTCTTCATCTGAGCTATACGAGAAGCTAGTCCAGCTGTCAGTCTTCCCCAGCAGACCACCTAACTTCTTCCCCTTCAGCAGGATCCGCCCCATCAACTCCTACAGTAAACAAGGCACATGTGAGAAATAGAAATGTTCACCAATACCAGGAACACTTTGTTCTGACTTGGAAAATGGTAGCTTTAAAACATTGTAAACAATTGTTTATTTCAGAGGATGGACCAGGCCTTAAATAAGATGGAAAAATGGTGTCATGACAGAAAATGCAGAGAGTGAAAGAGAGGAAGTCATCATAAATATGAAAATGGAAGCAAGTGTGCTTGAGGCGGTATAAAAGTGTACACTACAGTACATGACTGTTGACTTAAATTCATTCCTAGTACTACATGATTGCACATTTCCCTTTTTTGTAGACAGCAAGGGTCAGATGTTTTTGCTGATAATCCTAAGAAAGTAAACAGGAAGTTTCCAAGAGCAAGAAAGGAAGGGTTAGCAACACCAAGATCTTGGGTTTGATTTGTACAGAATATATGGAGGTAACTTTGGACAGCGTCTGCCAAATTATATACACTACCTTGTAAAAGTTTTTTTTTTTTTTTAAAGAAAACAATACGTTTATTCAGTAAAGGTGCATTACTGTAAATTGATTAAAAGTGACAGTAAAGACTTTTTAAAAATAATCTATTTCAAATAAATGCTGTTCTTTTGAACTTTATATTCATCAAAGAATCAACACTGAATCAACATTCACCAAAGAATCAACATTGAAAAAACACTATATATATATATATATATATATATATATATATATAATAACAAATGTTTCTTGAGCATCAGCAGATTGGAATGATTTCTGAAGGATCATGTAAAAATTCAGCTTTACCATCACAGGAATAAATTACATTTTAAAATATATTAAAATAGAAAACAGTTATTTTAAATTGTAATAATATTCACAGTATTACTGTTTTTACTGTATTTTTCATCAAATAAATGCACTTATTGAGCACAAGACAACGACCTCAAACTTTTGAACAGCAGTGTACATTTTGAGTGTAATTTGAATGTAAATGTAAGTGTGAGTAACAGCACTCTATAGTTATGTAAAACATGAAGTGATAAATAGTTACAGTAATTATTGTCTTACCACTGTATTACGATTAACATAGAAATTCATTACATAATGTACGTAGTACATTACATAATACATACTGCTTATATAATATACAGTAGAAACATGTGAAACTATGCAATATGCAACACCAAATGCTTGAAACAGTAGTTTAGTTTAATTTAGTGAGTGGCGTCCAATTAGCATACTGAAAATAAGTATGGTTCTTTTTCTTTTTTTATTCCAGTTATGCCTAAAAATCTCTTAACTTCTGGAAATCTGATGAATTATTAAGTCAAGGAAGAGCAAAACTGGAAGTGTGTGTGACCTCAGGTGAGGGCAGCTCTTTGAGGGGCAGGTCATTGAGTGGCTTTTCCAGGAGCTTCTTTCCCAGAAAGGAGCGCAGGTGCTGAGCCATGACCGCCTGCTGCTCCACTGAGCAATGATTCTCCAGGGACAAGATCAGAGGATACGGAGATGTCTATGGAGAGAGAGACATGGTTGTTGAAGAGAATCGATTATTTAAGCGTTAATTATCAAACATGCTAACTCATATTGTGGCATTATACGATTTGTGGCATTATACGATTTGGTTCATGCGTCTGCACCTTGAAGGCGTACTGAGCGATGGTTTCAATGACTTCTTTAAAGAGCACTTTGGAGGTGAGCGTGTGCCCATGGTAGATCATAGGCTCTCCTTTATCACCATCCCAGCAGTCCAGCTCAACACAGCGACACCCCTGATGCAGAGCTCTAAACACACACAAAACCCATGAGTTTAACCACAAATAAAGTATGTGTATGTGAATTAGCATTGTGTGTTGTATCCTAATAACACAGTGGCTATGTCTTATATAGCTGCCGCTGTTGATCAAATATTTCATGAGGTAAGGCCTGGATGGAATATGAGCCTTGCAGATTTCTGCAGAATTGGATTATCTGCCATACATAAAGTTCTACATACTGTATTCCTGATCCATTGTGTGTGCACTCAACAAACATATCAGCTACTCTTAGCTCTGTTTTGCTAAATAAACCCATTCCACAAAATTCTGCAGTTGATAAGACCACAAAATTCTGCAGTTGATAAGAATGTTTTTCTACTCAAAATAACCCTATAAATTACCTTAATTGTTGGTTTACAAAAAATAAAGAAATAAATATATAGTTTAGTCATGAAACTCTAGATGGCGCAGGCTGATGGGTTGTTAATGTAACTGATGATATTCAGAGAGTTAAACGACTTGGCACAAGCTGATTGGTTCATGCTGCATATGCAGCCAATGAGCTTACTGCCTTGCATTTATATGGCTGGCTAGCATTCACTAGAGATTCCTGCATCACGCTTTCAGAGTTTCTCTGAAACCCTCCACCTTCTCCAACTCCACCTGTATAGATCTGCTACGGGGTTATTTTATATGCTATTTGTGCAGCAGCAGTACGTCTTAAATACTCACGGCACCGTATCGCCATATGCATTGGCAGTAGCAAGTTTCTGTACTTGCTTGCAGCAGCAGCAATAATCTACAACTACAGCAATAGCCAAGAGCAGCAGCAATTCAGCAGCAGCAGCAGCAGCGTAGCAGATCTCATACATTAACACTGTCATATCCATCACCATGTTAAAATCTTCCGAGAGTTGTCATGATTAAAATTAAAATAAATTTTACCTAATGCAGGCAATTTATTTAGGCAATTAATATTTTGGATGTTACACTGACAAAAAATTTTTTACATTACAAAATAATGCTAGGCCATTTTCTTTCATAACACAACAAAGTCCTGAAAAAAGCATTGCATTGTGGGATATCATGCAAACAGTTACATTACCATTCAATTCAAAGGTTTGGGGTTGGTAAGTTTTTTTTCAACATTGAATAATAATAAGAAATGTTTCTTGAGCACGAAATCAGCATATTAGAATGATTTCTGAATGATCACGAGACACTGAACACTGGAGTAATGGCTACCACAGGAATAAATGACACTTTAAATATATATTTAAGTAGAAAAGTTTTTTTTTAATTGTAATAATATTTCACAATATTACTGTTTTTACTGTGTTTGATCAAATAAATGCAGCCCTGACGAGACTTCTTTTCAAAAACAATTTAAAATCTAACTACAAAATTTTGAATGGTAGAGTATGTTTCAATTAAAGTTAAAACTAATCTAATTAAAGGTTTAATTAAAAGTGTACTGTGACCTTGGGCATAATTCTTTCTCCCAGTGCAATAGTGTTGCAGAACACAAATGGTTACTAAATAAGCTAAGCTTAGTGAAGGCTGGAATGCAGACACAAGTAATCATTGGGATTTTACAGAACAAAGTATAAGTGTGTTTTGGTCTACTTGCAGTAGCTCTGTGGTGCTGGAGGCAGATTATAAGGTGCAGTTGGGTGGGTGTTGTACCTGATATAAGGCTCAGTGCTGCTGGCGCTGGTCACCTGGTCTTTGGTGAGGTATGTATTATGAGAAGAAGAGATGTAGTAGTGCGCCAGCGGTCTGCTCATGTCCTGATACACGTGAGCGTGATCCGGGTTAAACACATCGTTGTCTTGCGAAAACATGTACATGGTGAAACCGTTCTGGGTCATGAAAAGATTCTTCCGGGCTGAGGGTCATAAAAGAAAATATATCAGTCGAAACTTAACACTGTTAAACACAAGCTTCAGTAGAGCTGGTCAAGGAAATGTTTAACACAGACTTTTTCCTATTCTGTATTACTAACGTATTACTCTCAGCTCTATTAAGAGCAGAAAGGAATAACCAAGGTTTGTCAGTTATTTGACACAATAACCAGTGACACACTACTGAGCTATGCACTCACACTAGTTTGTGGAAGTGGACGGGTGTGGTTTTTCAGTTTACTGTTGGACCTGCACTCCAGTTTTCAACAGGTAGGATATTTTACATCATTAGCTCACACAATGACAAACTGAAACCAGTTTTAAGTTGGCCTTTGTGCCATTTTTACTGAGAGTATAAACAGTAGAGTGCAGACAGGAAATGATGGAGAACAGCAAGGGAAATGTGAGCTAGATCTGAACTGACACTGCCCACATGAGCGCCATGGGTCGACTGCTAGACAACAGCTCTGACAAATAGCTCCGTTTGTTGCAACTCTAACAGTTGTTGGTCGTTTCTCAAATTATAGTACAGGGTTCAAAAATTATTATTATTATAATTTATTTTTATTTTTATGGTGGATCAGATTTGTACTTGCACTGCTGATAGTTTCATCCCATAAAAGATTTTATGGCCAATAAAATTAGGATTTATTAAAATTTATAAAAAAATATTTCCAGCAGTGAAAATTATAGATTTAAAAGACTTTCATGTTTTATAATTTTTAAAAAAAGAAATTAATAATTTTATTTTGCAAGGTTACATTAAAACATCAAAAGTGACAGTAAAGACAGGAAGGATCATGTTACACTGAATACTGAACTAATGGCTGCTGAAAAATCAGCTTTATCATCACAAGAATAAATTACATTTTAAAATATATTAAAATAGACAACAGTTGTTTTAAATTGTAATAATATTTCACAATATAACTGTTTTTACTGTATTTTTTGATTAAATAAATGCAGCCTTGGTGAGCACAGGTGAGCGACTTCTATCAAAACATTACAAAAAATCTTACTGTCCTCTGTGGAAGAATTATTTTGATGTATATCATAATTAATTATATTTTAAAAGACTGCATATACATAAGAATATATATCTGATTCAGCACTGCATGAGAAATGAAAATAATGTTCAAGAAAAATAAGAGGACCTGAGGGTATGTGTATGTAGCATGAGTTTCTCTGTGTCTTGTTTATGCAAGTAAGAATATAAATATTGTGCATGTTGTTGAACAGCGAAGTGTCTACTCTCCTGGCTGTATACAGTACTCTGAAGAATTGAAGGAAAAGATTAATATTAAAGTTAAACAGCAGTATATGTATATATTTATAAATCCATGTATACGTATACATAAAATCCCAGTGTCCATAAACATTCAATAACTAATAATGTATGGTGCTGTGTACCCCAGTTGTTGAGCTCATAAGTGTGGATGAGAGTCTTCGCATGGGCCAGTGATGCATCTTCGCCTTGGTCACCGAGAAAATCCCGCAGCTCCAAGGTGGTGAGCACACATCCGTTACCGGAATAATGCCTGAACACTGCATCCAGCTCCGGCCTGCGCATCAGCTCACGACAGAACTCTTCAATCTCCACGTGATCCAGCCGCCCGTCACACGAGCGATCACACTTCTACACACAAGAGGAGCAATTAAAGAGAAAGAGATTGCTTGAGGCTTCATTTAAATGAAACGCTTTTAGTTTTTATGACAGCTGTTGCCACATGCACATTGATCTCTCACACAAACCTTAAAGAGGGTGCGTGCATACTGTTCGTTCAGGTCAATGTTGATCAGCTGTAGCAGATGTTTCACCTCGTCGTAGCTCATCTTCCCATCCTGGTTCTGATCCGCACGTCTCAGATAGCCTCGAATCCAAGTGTGCACAGTTAGGGAAAATTAGACAAACCAATAATATGCATACACAACATGCTGCCAGCCATACAGTATGAAAAAATTAATCTCTCTGCTACCAAACTGCAGTCCAAAGGAACTCAACAAAGTATGAGACCAGGGTTGGGCCAAGCTTTTCATGTAACGTCAGGTTAGTGTGTTATTCAAGTATGTAATTAAATAAAAAGAGCATAATTATAATTACAAATATAACATATTAAATTAAATATATTAATAAAATATATACAAATTTATGAATATATTATACAATATATAAAATATATTAAAATATAAAAATTATTATAAATATCATTTTTTTTATTAAAAAATGTTTGCATATACACTGTAGATGAACTCTTCTAGCATTTAGTCTGAAAATTTTAGTTCTAGTATCTGATCAAAGGGTCTTATTACAGTTCCAGCCAACTTTATAAAAAATAAAAATAATAATAATTAAGAAACAGGTTTCCCAAACACTTCCCACTCTGCCTTTGCGATGGGCTAGCAATAGCAATGTCTGATTCAGGGAAATCAACATATGACTTACATTCTGCATATTAAGATGAGATAAAATAAACTATTTTAACAAATAAAAACTAACACACTTTAACATTCGATTGAAATTAGAAGCTGCATGTAGTCGAAAGTAAACATAGCACCCAAAACAAAAATGTTATATGATAACAAATGGGTTACAGGTTAAAAATGAAAAGACAATAGAGTGAAAACCACATTGAAGGAAAGAGAAACAGGACAAAGGTATTTTTGAACAAGGACAGGTAGCATCATACGTTCTGTGGTTCACATGTGCGGTGGAGTGGTGTTCAGATATCTGTTCTAGATCTACTCTATATTTAGTCAGCTCTCTCACTGAGTAATGCTGTGCAGTAATGGAGAGTCTATTTACATGTGCATTTATTGGCATATGGTGGCCAAGGAAGGCGAAACTTAAGCCTTCCATTTAAATACTTTAATTAAATGTGCATTAAATGCTGTAAATGCGCAGCAGACATGTGTCGACTTGCAGTTAGGAAAGACTGTTACTAGTGCTTTCTCTCTGCAGGTATGGCTTTAAGGATATTGGTCCAGCTTTTCTTTCTGGCTCATGTTGGAGACGCGGTCTTTGAGCGTGCGGAGGCCTCGAACCCAGCGCTCCGCTTCGTCCTGTGTGGAGCAGCACAGATCCAGGCTTTTCCTTCCTCCGCGGAAGACCACAGTGAAGCAGTGGGTCTCTGGAACCAGACCTGCCATTCGGCGCAGACACTCTGACTGACAGCCCTCCCGCACGCACTCCACCTCTGTCACAGAGACTGACAGAAAGAAACCACACACACAAACAGGTGATTGGACCATTACTACTAATAATAATTTACATAGATTACATAATCTATTACTTAACGGTGAATAGTGTAATCTATGTGCCACTAGTGACACCAAAAAGAACTGCAAAAAAAGAAATGAATCAAGTTTCAAACACCAGTTTGGCCGCTCAAACAAACAAACAAATCTAAAACATTTATCTAAACAAAACTAAATTGAAAAAATTAAATTAAACAAACTAAAAGCAAGTCTTAGCTGAAGACTAAACTAAACAAAATGAAAATGAACCAAACTAAATGCTCTAAAGTCTGATGATAAACACGTAAATGAATGATAAACCAGTAAGGACACTTAGAGGAAAAAAATAAAACTATTTAAAGTCATTATTGTCCATGTAAGGAGGAGGTCAAAGGTGTCTTCGCAATGTGTGACGATGGACATGTGTGTGAGGATTCATTTGGCTCTCGTAAAACATGACCAGTGCCAAAAATGTTCACAATGTACTCATTTACTGCATATATCTACAACGAACAAAATTATAAACGCAACACTTTTGTTTTTGCCCCCATTTTTCATGAGCTGAACTCAAAGATCTAAGACTTTTTCTATGTACACAAAAGGCCTATTTCTCTCAAATATTGTTCACAAATCTGTCTAAATCTGTGTTAGTGAGCACTTCTCCTTTGCCGAGATAATCCTTAAAACCACCAGTAGGTGGCAGCAAGTCACTGTTAATAAGTGAGTCATTGCGATTGAACCGAATCATTTTAAACGGTTGATTCATTCAGGAACGAAACACCGTCATGTTGCTCAGAGATACAAAACTGTGCTATGGTGTAGGGGGCGACCGATATGTGTTTTTCAGGGCCGATGCCGATACCGATTATTACAGATCAAGTAGACCGATAACCGAAATATATTTTGAACCGAAATATATGTCTGGTGTAAAAATGAAAATTTATGTCAAAATTAAGAATAACAAGGGCTCTGACAAAAACTGCCTTCCCTGGTGTTGGTTGAGTGTAGTACTCCCACAGTAAACTCTTTATTTTAAAGAGTTAAACTTTATTTTTTGGCAAACAAAGGGATTACCATTAAAATTAAAACATGGAAGAAATAGCGTATTGTGTCATTATTCTTTTAAACAAAAGTTGTAATAATTGTTGTAGTAGTCAGGGGTTAAAGCAAAAAAAATAAATCTTTTGACTGAAAATTTTTCCTCGGCCAAATCCCATTCCACATCCATACCTGTCACACACCCAGTTTAAGAGCAGTGTTTTTCTT
>NW_015555781.1:3914404-3914979 GCF_001515605.1 Sinocyclocheilus anshuiensis | reverse complement strand
GGCCAAACCCCATTCCTCAGCCATACCTGTCACACACCCAGTTTAAGAGCAGTGTTTTTCTTCTTGTAATCATGAGCGCTTGTCCTCCTAATTTAAAAAAATTAAGGAGCGCCTTCTGATCAATGATCAAAAATTTGCCTTCCTAATATAAGGTGAAGTGATTTACAGGGGCATTTTCTTTTTACCTTTGCAATGGCATAATTTTCATCTGTAAAATTCAAAAATGTATGTTTATAAGCTTTTTAAAATTTCTATTTAAAACAATATAATAAGAAGTAGAATAAGACAAATAAGTTACCAATCATGAAATTAGTATTAATGAAAAATTAATTTGTACTACAGAGGTGGCACAAAAAGAACACAAAAGTGGCTTGTAGGTACATTTTCAGACATTCAATGAGGCTCAGAGGTGGCATGAGTGCAATTAAATTCATAAATTCATGTGGAGATTAATGTTTTAAATACAATTTTGAATACAGAAATATTAAATAATTTAAATAACTGCAATTATACAGGTTTTTTTTATATAAAATTAAACTGAAACCGCCAGCAGGTGGCGGCAAATCACGGATTTT
>NW_015555781.1:3862986-3914000 GCF_001515605.1 Sinocyclocheilus anshuiensis | reverse complement strand
GGCTTGTTCATTCAGGAATGAAGCAAGTGACTGTCTTTATGAACGGGTAATTATGAATCACTGACTCACTAGATTCGTTCAAAAACGCACTTTCATTAATGAATGAAACACCGCTGTGTTTGCTTTTAGAGATGTTAAGCGGCTGAGCTGATACTTTATTTGGAACTATTTTCGTTTATGAAATAGAGTAAAATCAGGCAGTACGTCTTTATTGAACTGTTGTATTAAATCAGTATCACATTTGCAAACTCCTTGAATAATTATTAAAATCTGTCACTCTCCTTATCGCGAACTATATGCTACCTATCATATTATGCTACCAACAAATCGTCAGAACACCGGCAGAACAACAACAATGTGCTACATGTTTCTTTTCCCCTCATTTTTTCCAATTGACGGAAATCCGTCGTAACGACGGAAAACTTTCATCACTGAGTAGTATTATTATGTACATCATACTGCACCACAGTAATATATTTCTGATCATTTCATTAAGCTAACCCGAACTTATATTTTGACGGGTTGCCACGAGGAACTTGTTTCTGTAGGTCTATGTAAATGATATGAAGATAGTTTTACTCCAATGAAACTGTCAAATGCTCATGAAGTGAGGAGTCAGAAACAGTTCTGGAGATGTTGTTCATGTATTTATGTCCTCATATAGTGATACGACAGAAGCTGAAATCACCGCGAGCGTCGCACACTTTATGTGTATAAAACAACACCGCGCGTCTATGAAGGGCCGTATAGGCCATAATTATTGAAAAGCCTCTTACAAACACCAGTGAAACGAAAAACATTGATAAACCTTAGTGAAATTCATTCATATGCATTACTGAAAACCTCTTACAAACACTAGTGAAATGAAAAACATTGATAAACCTTAGTGAAATTCATTCATACGTATGAAGATGCTGATGTCCGCGCTGTCAGTTCGGTGGCGCTAGCGAACACGTCCTCCCCGCGCTGTCGAGTCAGTCTCAGAGCCGCGCTGATGACAGGTCACCACGGCGTGAGCTCTGTAACATCGCGCTGTTTTATCCCACTTTCGGAATTGTACTTGACGACGGTAAAATGTTGTTTATATTACTAATAACTTTAGACAACTCCCGACTAACCGCCATTGAAGAGTTTGTGAGACAGGCGCCAAATGGGTTTTTCAGTAATGCATATGAATGAATTTCACTAAGGTTTATCAATGTTTTTCGTTTCACTGGTGTTTGTAAGAGGCTTTTCAATAATTATGGCCTATACGGCCCCTCATACGCGTCTGTGCCATTTACATACACAGAGCCACGCAAAAAAGTCTTAGATCTTTGAGTTCAGCTCATGAAAAATGGGGGCAAAAACAAAAGTGTTACGTTTATCATTTTGTTCAGTGTATATATATATATATTTATGTGTATTTTATTCACATATCTTTATTTCTATTATCTGTGTGTTGTTGTTGTTGTCTCTGTGTACTGAAAGCTTCTGTCACCAGAAAAAATTCCTTGTATGTGCAAACATACTTGGCAATAAAGCTTTCTTTCTTTCTTTGACCTGTGGAAACTCCTACGCTGCAAATAAACAAAGAGACATGCAGAGACACAAGGCAAGACAAACACATGCTCTTTTAAATGGCAAATACTCTCTGCCCACTTCCAAACACTGACAAACATGCATTCATAATTCTTGTGTATATGGAGAAGAAGGGTGTTAATTTTAACAGCGCGTGTGTGCTGAGACATATGCAGTGAATGGGGGTTTAATACGCAACTGGCATTCCTCATTAATGCCTGCTGCATAGATGCACAGGAGCTTGAACTCTCAAGAGATCCAGCCCTGCATTTGCCGCCCAATGAGGAGCTCCTGCCTACCAGCACAATGACACCTGCGTAAACTCATCTCCTACGCAGACCGGCATCATTTAGTGCAGGCTATCTGACACTTATGCCATAACCATGTGTCTTCTATCTTTATCTACCTTAATAAATAGCCAAAATAACAAAGGGATGAAGTGGTGCATGATGTA
Source organism: Sinocyclocheilus anshuiensis (assembly GCF_001515605.1). Taxonomy (NCBI): domain Eukaryota; kingdom Metazoa; phylum Chordata; class Actinopteri; order Cypriniformes; family Cyprinidae; genus Sinocyclocheilus; species Sinocyclocheilus anshuiensis. The sequence goes on along the minus strand of NW_015555781.1, from coordinate 3,911,986 downwards.
ACGTTACATGCACAAACACTTATTCACATAATGCAAACACACACAGTCATTATTTGGACTATGTTTATTCCTTCAAGTGTGTGGCAGTCCGTGAGTTGTGAGGAGCATGCTGGGATAGGACAGGAGCAGCTGAGCATGCATTCATGAAGCCAGTGTGACACAGCACAAGACAGAAACAGAGAAAAAGGCCGTCTCATCTGCTGCTCTCTGAGTTGAGCGGTACAAACAAAAGTGTTTGGTTAATGAGCATTTTCAAGTGAGTTTCATGCTACTCTACCATTCATTAGTTTGGGGTTGATAAGATTGTCAATATTTTTGAAACTAGATTGAAAAGTTTGTAGACAAACTTTAAGTTGGCTTGAAAAAGCCTAGCTAGAAAGTTTGAAAAAAGTTTTAAAAGCTTGCAGTCTGAAAGTTTCCAGTTTGAAGTAGCTTGAAAGTTAAAATAGTTTTAAAGATTAAAGTTTGAATGTTTTCAAGGCAATACAGTCTATCAGAAAAACAGATAGGTATAAAATATATTGCTAGGGTACCTGGGTTGGTTGCTATTCTGTTTCTAGCATGACTAGCATGTTGCTAACATGTTTTTAGCATGATTCGCATGTTACTAGCCTGTTGCTAGCACAATTAGCATGTTACTACCATGTTGCTAGCATGATTAGCATGTTACTAGCATGTTTCTAACATGGTTAGCATTTTGTTAGCATGATTAGCAAGTTACTAGCATTTACCTAGCATGATTAACATGTTACTAGCGTGTTGTTAACATAATTAGCAAGATACTAACATGTTGCTAGCATGATTAGCAAGTTACTAGCATGTTTCTAGCATGACTAGCATGTTACTAGCATGGTGTTAACATTTTGTTGGCATGATTAGCAAGTTTACTAGCATGTTGCTAGCATGATTCTAGCATGATTAGCATGGCATGTAACTAGCATGATTCTAGCATGATTAGCATGTTACTAGCATGATGCTACCATGTTTCTAGCATGTTTAACAAGTTGCTATCATTTTGATAACATGTTTATCAAGTTGCTGGCATGTTTCTAGCATGACTAGCATGTTACTAACATGGTGTTTGCATTTTGTTAGCATGATTAGCAAGTTTACTAGCATGTTGCTTGCATGCGGAGGAGATACATTTTAAAAATTTGGTATCAGAAGAAGAAGAAGAAGAAAATAAAAAGAAGAAGAAGAAGAAGAAGAAGAAGAAGTTTAAATAGGATTTCAGTAAGTTGGCTTTTTCAAGATGGTAGTGGTAGTGTGTATCATGTACTGTACAATGCTGGGAAATATAAACAGTAGTTTGAAAAATTATTATTTTATTTAGTTGATTTTTGACAATATCTTACACAAAAACAATGCAAATATCACTTCGAGTAACAATTGTCACAATTATGTTCTTTTAGTTTCATCATCATGGACTTTTAGTTTGTTTTCTCTAGTTTCCTGGCTTCCTTTCTTCAGTTTTCCTGTCACTCTTTAGATGTCATGGAAATTGATTTAATCATCACAGGTGTTATTGATTAGTTCCCTAATTTGCCTTGTATTTATGTTGCTCTGTCTCACTCTTGATTTGTCTGGTATTGTTTGTGTATACACAACTGTCTCGCATGTGGCTGATCTTTTGAGTTATTTATAAAACTGCATTGCTTTATATTCATCTTCCTTGGACATTATGTGACAGCATACCAGACCACATAATGGAATATGCTGCAAAATTTGCTGCTGTGGCTCAAATGAGCCACAATTTATTGTATTATTTCGAAGGCTTTTGTCGTCTCGCTGTCAACGCTCCATTTGATGATGAAACCCTGAAATTGCTGCTCTGGATTGGGGCGAATTACCATTATCCCATAGACCTCCCAGACACCACAGGACTTGACTGGAAGGAGGCCGTCATTAGGTGTCTGGAGAGAATCTTTCCCCGATCCAGAGCACCGCCAGTCCCAGAACCCAGCCAACCATCAATACGCTGCATGGAGCATCTGCAAGAGCCCACCGTGACTGAAGGGCCAGCACGAGAAGAAGCGTCTGAGCCTGCCATCGCCCTGGAGCCTGAGCTGATTGACGCGTCTGACCAGGTGTGTGAGTCGGCAACACAGCCGGAGGGAATATTAGGTGAGTATGAGGGGTTGGAAAGAAGCCCCATCCACACTCCCGCCACTGAGGGTGAGCTACAGCTGGCCTCTGGAAGCATTTTGGATAATGTTGAAGTGGATAATTTCATGTATTGCCCTGTATCATCTGTCTTCCTGCTGATTACGTCCAGCCCTGACCCTCCTGACTCTCCTGAGCCTCTACAATCCCTGCCGATACGAGACTCGAACCCACAACCTTTGGGTTATGAGTCCGACTCTCTTAACCATTAGGCCACGACTTCCCCATACATCTATGTATACATTACAAAAACAACATTTTGCAGGGAGTCAAAAGAAACAAAGCACAAATGTGTTCCAATTAAAATGAAAACACTAATTATTACATAATGATATTACAAAAGTGATTACTAACATGTGATTGTGCATGTGTGAGACAGCAAAAATTATTAATCACAATGAGTCACATGATTAGTTACAAGTTCACTTTAGTCCTCAGGAATGACCCATAAATCCCCCCTAAGAGCAGGGATTATTCATAAATACATGACCTGGGCTTTAATCTACTGTACAGCTGCATGTGTATATGGAAACTTTGCAAGTTTCAAAATCCCAAAAGATATGATTACAATAGATAAATAGAAACATGCATCCATTCACATTTCTATATCACTATACAAAAGACACAGTTGTTGTTCACAGTCCATGTGTGAGAATGAGTCTGATTTAGGAGTTATTTTAGGATTTAAGTCTTAGGGTTGTTAAACCCCTTGTCTTGTGGGCCAAACATTTCCTGCTTTAAGAGCAAGCGGTCGCAATTTCGAATTTTGCTTAACTGACTTTTTTAATCACATATTTTGTTGCATTTCAAGTTGAGTAGCCTCAGAAATCTCAATGCAGCCAATGTTTTCAGCAAATGTGAAGAGAGATCACATAATTACAGATTTTTGAGGGTGATGACAGCGGAGATAATCACATATATTTCAGAGGGCTGAGATAAAGAACAGAGGGGCTGAAGGCTCCCTAAATAGGGTCCACCAACACCTGTGGTCTAATGAGAGAAATAACATTCCCATGCTCCAGTGAAGCGACGGGAATGGGATTATAGCAGGAAGTCTGATTTTCTTCACTCTCACAGCGGATTATCCATCCATCTGAAGAGCATAAGTGAGATGAAAAACAGATGAACAATCATCTGAACAGCTAGAGATTAGAGATGATAGAGCAGCTCATATCCCATAATGTCTCCTGTCACAGATGAATCTGTGGTATGTTTCCATTATGCTAGGAGCAAAGGTTGCATTTGTGTGATTAAAAGGAGATTACTAATCACCTGAAAAGCAGGTGAAAATAACAGATTGGGACAATTAATCGGGACATGTCCCACAATGCCTCTATTCAAAGTAAGCACTAAATCTGCTGGTCTGAAATCATTTAAAGTTTCAGACCGTTCTGGTTAAAGGGTTAGTTCACCCAAAAATGAAAATGTGTTTTACTCACCCTCGAAGCATGCATCCTAGGTGTATATGACTTTCTTCTTTCAGACGAATCCAGTTGGAGTTATATTAAAAATTGTCCTGGCTATTCCAAGCTCTATTATTGCAGTCAGCGGGTGTTGCAGTTGAACAGTCCACAAGTCGTCAAATAAAGCGCACGCATTCATAATAAAACGTGCCTCACACAGCTCCGGGGGATGAATAAAGGCCCCCTGTAGCGAATCCATGTGTTTTTGTAAGAAAAATATCCATATTTCAAACGTAATAAACACTTTTCTCTCACTTCCGTTATCTGTCATACGCGGAAGCCGTGCCGGCGGATGACGTAGGACGTCGACATTGCGTGATTAGTGACGAATGCGGAGAGAGAACAAAACAAAACGCCGGTCACGAATTAGAAGTACAAACTGAGGATCTGCAAAGAAAAATGGAGGATTTCAAGAGGAGACTGGTTTTCCTCCTTTGCTAAAATAAGGAGACTTTGCTTCCTTTGCTCCTGTAAACAAACTCGCGAGACTAGCATATCTCAGAGGCGTGCTCGCTGCGCATACGTGCTGCGTCATCCGCCGGAACTGCTTCAGTGTATGACAGTCAGCGCAAGTGAGAGAAAAGTGTTTATTACATTTGAAATATGGATATTTTTCTAACAAAAACGCATGCATTCACTACAGGAGGCCTTTATTCACCTCCCGGAGCCATGTGAAACACGTTTTATGCGCGAGCTTTATTTGACGACTTGTGGACTGTTCAACTGCAACACCCGCTGACTGCAATGCTAGAGCTTGGAATAGCCAGGACGATTTTTAATATAACTCCGACTGGATTCGTCTGAAAGAAGAAAGTCATATACACCTAGGATGCTTTGAGTGTAAGTAAAACACAGTCTAATTTTCATTTTTGGGTGAACTAACCCTTTAATAATCACAGTTTATAAATGGATATATTTCTAGTTTAATTTCCTGGCTTTGTTTGATCTTGTGAAACAAGCCAAACAAAAGAAGGAAATTAAACTGGAGAGAAACTGAGGGTCTGAGCTAGTAGGCCTATATAGAGACACAAACACACAACCATGCATGTATTAATGAGTTCAGACATATGCAAACAAAACTTTATGGGTTTTCTGTTTGCTGTTGCATTGATTGGAAAGTCCCGTCCCTCAACAAAAACCTGCCAAGCAATATATCACAGATGGTCAAAGGTGAGTGGTTTACTATGGAAAAAAGCATGATACTGGATCCCCATTGTACCGTTCTATTCAACCAAAAAAAAAGCACAATTCTGGCATCATTTAGTCATTCTAAATAATAAAAATTTTAATATTTCAATCTAAGTAAAACAAACCATATACTGACCTCTACTGCAATTTTATAATGTATATCCAATGATTTACCTGTCTACCAAAAAGAATGTGATGTCTTTGAATTATCTTGAATATCGATGTGATTAATTTAAATAACCAGAATATCATGTAATTAATTCATAATTTCAATCAAATGACAGCCCTAATGATAACATAAACTAAAATGGTTAAAATGCAGTCTCACAAAAAAGAGCAAGGCTCATACATAATATATTGTGATGGCACCTGTAATGACTCATCATTGCATAACCTTTCTTCATCATAACTAGTGCAGGATTCAGATGTTTCTATAACATCAAATGAAAATCTTGTTTGACCTGTGATTAATTGGGTCACTGCTACAATTCAACACACTAAGCCAAATCCATCCATCCTGTTAAATTCAGTGGCATTCATTTACTAAAAATTGAACATCATAAGATTTAATACCTGCTGGGTCCTTTGGGATGAGGTTAACAATAGGCATTTAAAAATAGAGATAACAGACAAAATATTAATAACGTCTTGCTTTGACTTAAAGCCAAGTATGAGGTCAGAGTAAGTGAAGTAAGAAGTGAAGTATTGTTTTCTGATCATTATTCTTCCTCCAGGGAGTGACTGTTTCCATGATCTGATTACTTGTAAAAAAAATATGTTTCCATACTGCAACGGAGTCAGAACAAATGCTAAAGCAGTATTATAACCACTAAATCACATGTAAAGGTCTGGCATCATGGCACCTTCCTCACAGTAATGGCGTCACTGGCACCCATGTCAACATAAAGTCATTTCTAAATAATCTAACTCTCTCTGTTTAGTAAGAAAAAAACAAATACACCAATGTTCAAAAGTTTGGGGTCTGTAAGATTTTTTATGTTTTTTAAAGATGTCTCTTATGCTCACCAATGCTGATTAAACATACATTAAATTGTGAAATATTATTAAAATATAAAATTTTAATAGGCTATATTTTAAAATGCAATTTATTCCTGTGGTGGCAAAGCTACATTTTCAACATTATTAGGCCTACTCCAGTCTTCAGTGTCACATGATCCTTCAGAAATCATTCTAATATGCTGATTTGCTGCTCAAGAAACAGTTCTTATTATAATCAAAGTTAAAAACAATTGTGTCAGTGCTTCTGGTTGATGTTCTAGGATTAGTTTCTTCTTCCCAAATCCAAACTAACAGTAGTGAAATGGGAAAAGCTGACTAGATTAGTGGGGGGGATCTGAATTTTTTAAAAACATTATACAATATATACCACCCTGTCAGCACGAAAATAGCCAATGTCACCACAAAAAACAAATTAATTAGACAAAGTCTTGTGAAGAATGCTCTCTTTACCTAATTTTATACTAACTATATAAAACTGTGTTTCTGTGTGATTCATATGAAACAGAAAATAATCCATTGTAGAGATGTGGGGTGGTAAACTCAAAATGTAGAACAAAATATCTTGCTAGAAAGGCCTCAGGAGCTAAGCTGAGAGCGCTTACTGAACTGATTCTTGCTCATCATGCCACATAATTTCTGAACTCACAAATATTGTGCTGGAAGCTGAATTTTGATTTGTTTTTGGATGTAGTTCAGTCACAAAAGATATACTCACAGGTCTGCTGTCTTTTGCCTTTGCGGGAGGTTTTGCTGGACTCACACCACACTGTCACACAGTCCTCCAGAAGCTTCAGGCTCCTGTCCTTCCGCCAACGCTGAGATCGAACCTTCATCATCTTTGACCCCTGAAGCATCAGGCGCACATCTCCATCGTCCAACACACCTATGACACACACACACACACACACACACACACACACACACACACATAATTTTAAAATAAGAGCGCCTCCTGTTCTTTCTAAATGTGTCCCATTCTGCCCAACACACCTGCTGCATGCTGTAAATCTGATTCTGAAGTGTCAAGTCTCTAAAAGTTACACATACTAAAATTCACTCATAATGTGCCGTCCCAAGGTTGTTCTCATATTCACAAGGTTATATGTGCCAGAGACTAACACTTCCTGGAGTCACACACCATTTTGACTCATACAAAACATGGACCAAAATCAACCCATTGCTCAAACATCTTCCAAAATAAATATATATGTGCACACTCACACATACTCGAGACGTGAGAGCACTGGGAGGTCAGAAGCTACAGTCACAAACATGAGGGATGATCTCATCCCACGGTGATGTAAGACACTAATAACTGAGGGCCAGCGTCAGCAGCAATGACTGCACGTATAACAGGATATCAGATGACAGTAATGGGGAAATTATTTCTAGATTGTTTTTTGTCATGTTTTCATTCTTAATAATCAACATATGTTTGTTTTCCAGATTAAAGTGACTTGCTCTGCTTCACAGGCTTGTGCAAGCTTGGAAAAAGACTATTCACTAAGAACAAAGATTGCAAAATTGCCAGTAGCGCACACTGAGCTCTTTATAGACTTTTCAAAGCTAAGTTAAGCCTAGCTGTGCAGAGCGGTGCAGTGTTACAATAGGCTGAGCTGAAGAAAAAAAACAGGATGAGGGAGGAATTCAGTAAGAATGAACTGTGCCGTTGATTTTAGCGGCAATTTAGTGCCGTATGTGTTAGTGCCAATTCATGCAAATCAAGGTAAAATCTGAAGTTAGCAAGATAACAGCTTAGCCTGCTAACTCAGTATAGTGTAAAGTGGTTGAAAAAAGCTCTTTTGATTAGCTAGAACAAGATGGATTACTACCGCCATGAACAATAGAAAATGCACACAAATATATGCTAACATTCAAAGGCTTGGTATATATTTGTAATAACAGTATGTTTTAAGTCTCTTTTGCTCACTAAGGCTGAATTTATTTGATTAAAAATACAGTAAACCAATTTATAATGACTATTCAAAATCATTCTAAATGCAGTTTGAGTGCATTTGAGTGATGTAAAGTCTTAAATGTCACATGATCCTTCAGAAATCATTCTGATTAGCTGCTCAAGAAACATTTCAAATTATTATCAATGTTGAAAACAGTTGTGCTGTTTAATGTGTTTGTGTTTTTTTTTTTTTCAGGATTCCTTTGATGGACGTAAAATTCAAAAGAACAGCAATTATAAATGTCTTTACTGTTACTTTTAATCTATTTGATGTGTCCTTACTGAATAAAAGTATTAATTTATTTTCAAATAAAAACCTTACTGACCCCAAACTTTTGAACGGTAGTGTTCATGTCTTTTTAATTTAAATATTTGTTTCTTCAAATCATAAATATTCAGCATTAATTGTGCCAGGCAAATAGCATTAAGTTACATGAATAAGCCACAATCGATAAGCCATGTTAAGCCATGATTTAATTTAAATAAAGTGCAGTGCTATTTTAGTGCATTTAGCACCTGATTTAACTATATTGCAGACAATGAATAAGAAGTTTTTGCACTGAAATACTGTGTGCAAATGTGGTGTAACTGTTTAGTGAATTCATCCCGATTCTCTGCCAGAGCTTTAATTGGACTCAAAAAGACCTGAAGAAAGAGAGAGGTCATGCTCACAGTGAAATAGCTGCTCTGCATTCTTTCACAGCATGGAAATTTGCCCTAGTCAACACTACTTCAAACCCTCTTCTCTTCATCAGCTCTCTGAAATGTCATAAAACATTGTTTGCTTTCTTTTTTAATACTTTTCGTATTACTTCAGAGTAAAATACATTAAAGAGAAAAAGTGGAGTGACAGTTGCAGCAAAGAGACCCTCACCACAGCAACCAGAATGTAAAGACCACGATAAAGTGTCTCTGACAAGTGTGTGCGTATAAGTGAAAGATACACAGAGGTCAGAGGGAAACGCTGATGGATGGAAGGAGGGAGAGAGAGTTTTTGGTATTTTGCCAGAGTACAGAGACAAAGCTACTGGAAACATGGCAATGAAATGCCACCACAAACTAAACTAAACCATGCATAATGAAGAAGAGTTTGAGAAACATATGATTTGAGGTCAAAAGAAAAATAGTATTTTTGTTATTGTCGTTACTGTCAATGAAAACTATTAAAAATTGTCGTTGTTAATTCAATTAATCTCAAATGAAATATAAATATTAGATGAAAAATTTAAACTGAGACAAAATAAGACTTTATGTACTAAGAATTTCACTCACTTAGCAACATAAGCAAAACTTTTCTGAGTGCTCTTTTAGGGGAATCTGAAATTACTGGAACCAAGCTGAAAAACGGCTCATGGCTATGAGGTCCCAAACATAAATCTCCTATCAGAAATAAAGAGCCTCTGAACGTTTCTGACTGAAGAACTTGGCACGTTTTGTTCTGTGAAAATGTCACAAATATGGCTGTTATAAACTTCAGTAATAAACATCTAGTGCAGCGCAAACTAAATGTAACAGCAGCTTGCAACACATAAGTGTAGTCACTTATTTCATATGCAAACAGGTTAGCCATGTCATAATAGAGGTCACTTACTTAAAAATCATAATGATACAGTAGTAAAAAAAGGACATTTATTTTACAGGTAAGTGAGAGAGAGGAAACTGGTCATGCAAAATGAAAATTACCACTTCGGGTTGTTTTCGGTCAAAGAAACCTACATTAACTACTGCTCTAAAGTTCGGGGTCAGCAAGATTTTTTTTATTTTTTAGAAATTAATACTTTTACTCAGCAACTTTATATTCATCAAAGAATGCCGAACTATATATTCATCAAAGAAAAATCTATCACTGTTTCCACAAGAATATTAAGAAGCACAACTGTTTTAAACATTGATAAATAACAAGAAATGTTTCTGGAGCAGCAATCAGCATATTAGAATGATTTCTGAAGGATCATGTGACACTGAAGACTTGAGTAATGATGCTGAAAATTCAGCTTTACCATCACAGGAATGAATAACATTTTTAAACATTAAAACAGCTACTTTAAATTGTAATTATATTTCACAGTATAACTATTTTTACTGTATTTTGGTCAAATATATGTAGCCTTGGTGAAAATATGAGACTTCTTTCAAAAACATGAGCAAAAAATTTTTGAACAGTAGTGTAGACTTGAAAAAATAAGATTTTAAATGCATTATATGGTCCCTTAAATGTAATATGGTATATAATATAATATGCATTATATGGTCCCTTAAATGTAATTGTTGGTGAAGAGATTCCTTTCCTTTACTGCACGCAACATTTATAGACTACTAGAGTTACCTATAGTTCACCTGAGGTGCATCTATATTTAGAATAAATGGAACCACGGAACAAGACTTGATAAAAATAATTAATTCTGCATTGGTTGCTATGGAAAATCATACCGATGAGCACAACAATAAATAGAGTTTATTAAACTAAAGCAGGGTTATCACCCACTTGCAACAGTTTAAGCTAAACTCTTTCTCATGTATTAGCAGTCACGGTGCTGTAGTTATGGGAAAAACGCCCGGGAATGCAGACGAATCCTCAGAGAATCTTGTACTCAATATAGCGACAAAATTAAACTCATTCATGATCAAATGCAGAAGAAACCCAGCTAAAACAGGCAGAGGTGTGGTAAACATCTGCCGAGGTCAATAAAAGCACTGCAATAACAGTGACAAATGACATAAATACACCTTAGTTACTTTTCTTGGAAATCAGCCATTGTTCATGAAGAATTCTGCATATTATTCCTTGCGTAATTGCAATACTACAATAAAGGCATTCCAGGATTACATGATATATCAGTCATGTAATGACGTCTGTTTTACATATTTTCAAATATTTGTATCTCTCCACCTTCTTACATGCAGTTCCTTTCAAAAGCATGAAGCGTAAACTAGCAGTTATTTTGGTTCGGTTTGAGAGCTAGGCTGATATCAACATAATATGTTAGTTTCAGACATCACCTTGCTGCATAATAAGATATCACATGATTGCAAAATAAATGTCGATATTACAAGAAAAACATGTAGAATGGTTTTTATGTGGACAGCAAAAGCAAGGGCCATAGGTGTAGGTGGTGGTGATCTCAGCTGGAGCCAGTCATGCTGCTGAAGGGTGGAGATGAGAGGTAAACATGAGTGGGAAAATCATAATTGTGCGAGAACAGTCAGTGGTTATGAGTGTGGAAGTGTGGTTACGTGAGGGTTATGCTGATCACGAAAAAATAATGTCAGGTCATCCCAGACACACCAAAAACCCCTAATACTGCACTACTATAGAAAAGTGGGCAAATATTGCAAAGTCTAGATGTGCAAAGTCTCACACACACACACACACACACACACACACACACACACACACACACACAGAAGGAGGACCCAATTGCAGTGTGAGTAACAAGGGTTTGACAAAATAGATCAATACAAAAGGGTTGTGAGGTGCACAGGTGATACCACAACAGGAACACAGAAAACAGAGATAGCTAGGGAAGGCCACTGGAACAGCCTCAGACATCAACTGGCAGAATACTATAGCAGCAGAGGAGGTGGCAAGACCAGGCCGGTGGAGAGACCAGAGCAAGGCACCAGAGAGCTGAGCTCAGATACTTATTGACCATAACTCTGAAGCACCCCAGACGCCAGGCAAGGGAACCAGTGGACAGGAACAGGTCAGGACAGGAACTCTAACACCACAAGACAAAACACGGCTCCACAGGAACAAATTACTCCAAGACAGGCAAGAGAATAAACAAAACAAAAAGGACAAAAAAAAAAAATTAAAATTAAATTACCCAACACGAATAACAAATAATCAACCAATAAATGAAAATAAAAGATCAGGACTAAGAGAACTAAATTAATACTAAAATAAAAGCAAAAAGACAGACTAAATCCAAAAAAAGGAGCAAGACAAGAACAAAAAATTAGGGCAAGACTAGAGCACAAGATCAAACAGACAGGGAGACAGGAACACGTACTCAGCCACATCCACAGACAGAGATAAACACAGTGAGGGAAAGAATGACCACGGACCGGCCAAGACAGTAGGGCAAGGGGCACTATAAATAGGGAGGAAAACGCACGAGGAACAGGTGAGCACAATTAGACCAACAAGGCTAACAAGAGGGTGTGGTAAAGAGGAAACAAGGAGGAGGGGCTAGAGAAGCACATGGCTGAGAAAAACAAACTAGGCCATGTGCTGACACAGGACAACAGACACAAGACAAATGGAGTGTCAGGGCAGAACCCTGACACTACCCCCCTCCCAACGGACACCTCCTGGCGTCCAATTCCACCAAACAGATCATAGTTGCCAGATTGAAAGTGCAGGCAGCGGTGGGAGGGGAGGGGGTGTGGGGGGGGCTTGAAGTCAGAGTCATAAGTGGTTAGAACTGGGCTGGAGCAGACTGTACAGGAACATCTTCAGAGGTCATGACATGGAGAGCAGTATACTCGGGGACAGCCTCCACAGGTGAAACATGACTAGCAGGAGCATACTCTGAGGGACTCGTCAGAAACAGCAGATAGCCAGTCTGGTATGATCTCAGTGGGCGCAACTTCACTAGTAGTAACATCCTCCAAGGGACTTCTTCAAAAAGCAGCAGATAGCTGGTCTGGTATGATCTCAGTGAGTGTAACTTGACTAGCTGGAACAACCTCTGAGGGCATGACAAGACAAACAGGAACACATCTCCATGGCCATGACCCAACTGGCAAGGACAACCTTAAAAGGACATAACAGGACAGACAGGAACATTTTATATGGCCATAACTTGACAGGCAGGAACACCTATGGCCATGACCCAACTGGCAGGAACGACCTCTGTAAGCGTGACAGGACAGGCAGGAACACTTTATATGGCCCAGACATGACAGGTAAGAACACCACTTGAGGGCTTGACAAGACAGGAACAATCTCTATGGCCATGACCCAACTGGCAGGGACAACCTCTGAGGACATAACAGGACAGGCAGGAACACTTTGTATGGCCCAGACAGAATAGGTAGGGACAACCTCTGAAGGCATGACTTAACAGACAGGAATGGTCTCCATGAACTTGACTGGCAGGAACCACTTCTGTGGATCTGACACAACAGGCAAGAGCCATCTCTATGGACTTGACAACTGACAGGAACATCTTCTGTGGACATGATAGGTAGGAGCAATCTCAATGGACTTGACTGGCAGGATCAACTTCTGAAGGCGTGACATGAAAGGCTGGAACGGTCTCTGGCATAACTTCTGTAAACAAGTCAAATAGACCGGGAGGCTTGGGAGAATACGTCGTAACGGTTACTTGACGCTCTGACACCAAGGCCAACGAACTAGCCCCCTCTGGACTCACAGGGCTTGAGGGTTCTTTACTCGGGTCCTCCTGGACCCATGGGTTGAGTCTTCATAAGGAAGGCCCATAAGTTGAAATGCATGTCCCCTCCTTCTCCACATATGAGGGGGATGACAAAATATTGATCAGCCAACAGGGTTAATTGAAGCAGACTTGATTGACTCCGAGGTGGCTACAATGGCCTGGGTCAACACTGGAGTGACCCGAAATGACTTGACTGCAATTGGTGATGGAGATTTACCGCTGATTACTGAACCGGCTTTACTGACAAGATGCGAGTTAAATAATAGCATGCGATTTATCATGCAGCCCTAGAATAAACAAAACGACTAATAAAAAAGAAAAATACTTATTATCCAACACGAATAACTAAAATATCAACCAATAAATGAAAATAAAAGATCAGGACTAAAAGAACTAAATTAATACTAAAATAAAAGCAAAACGACAAAAACAGACCAAATCCAAAAACAAGGAGCAAGACAAGAACATAGAATTACAAGAGACAAGACCAGGGCAAGACTAGAGCACGACTAGAGCACAAGATCAAACAGACAGGGAGACAGGAACACATACTCAGCCACATCCACAGACAGAGACAAACACAGTGAGGGAAAGAATGACCACGGACCAGCCAAGACAGCAGGGCAAGGGGCACTATAAATAGGGAGGAAAACGCACGAGGAACAGGTGAGCACAATTAGACCAACAATGCTAACAAGAGGGTGTGGTAAAGAGGAAACAAGGAGGAGGGGCTAGAGAAGCACATGGCTGAGAAAAACAAACTAGGCCATGTGCTGACACAGGACAACAGACACAAGACAAATTGAGTGTTAGGGCAGAACCCTGACAGCAGTAGTCTTTTTGGTATTGGAATACATGTATCTTTCACATATACATAGCCTACATACATACTGTACATATGTATATGTTTCAAGTGTCAAAATGGTTTGTAGCCATTGTGAGCATTTTTGTACTTACGTGACAAAAGTGTCATGATGTCCATGGAAGGCAGAATCTGAGAATCTGTTTTAATATCTCTAAATATCGGTTACACTGATACTTAAAGATAAATAATATATTACTCACCCTGTAAATACACTAAAGAAGTGATTTTATATAGAGGAAATATAAATAAAACACTGAAAGCAAAGACAAAATATTTAACTATGCAAACCATTGCTAAAGTTTAAACCTGTTAAACGGTTTCATTTAAAACATTGACCTGTATACAGGTTATTCAGGTCCCTCTATAATACTGTAAAAACACAACACACACACACACACACACACACAAATACATATAATACCTCAGTAGAGGCGGAAACAATGCCATTTCTTTATACCTTTTCTCAGAAATCATGCTCTGTGCTAAAATGCCTGCAGAACAAGACAAAAACACAAAACCCAAATGAAATATGCTCTGCAATAAGAATTTATTATAGCTTGTGACAGACACACTTTGCAGGTTAGATCTCTGTTCTTTGCATTGAGGTGAATAGATTTCTGCATAGTATTTGTAATTCACAGAGAAAGGCCATTAACAGGGAAAACAGTCTCGTGGAGTTAAAACAGGTACACCCCAAGCACTTATTATATTCATACAAAATATATGTATAAAAAACAAAAAAAATATTAAGGAAAAACATTTCAAGTAACATCTTGAAAGAAATGACTGTGCACCTAAGTGCACTTTGTAAACCATATATAAACTAAAATAAAATAAAAAAGGATAATATATGTTTATTTACAAGGTTAACTTAAGCAAGGCTTTGTACAAATGTTACAAAATCGTTTGACACACACATCCTCGACCACATAATGTATACACAGGCAATTTCAGACACACATACACACTCATATGAAGTGATTTCACCAATGAGCTGTTACTCAGTGTAGATGAACATGTGGGAAGGGGAACACACCACACTGCCTCTTATGGATCTTAAAGTAATGAGTTACTGGTAGAATTATGCACCTGCTCTGAGCTCAATGGCCTATGTTAAAACTAGTTAAAACTGTCACTATCAACACTGTTCCTGTTTGCTAACACTGTTTAGCCAATACTGTACCGGCATGTTTGAAGAATTGGTTCATCTGGGATTTGAAAACACAAAAGCACTCCTTGGCATGTGAGTCGTGAGGGTCTTGGCAGTCATTTAAAGAGCAGAATGTTGTCATGTAACTGGCCAAGGAAGAAAGGAAGAAGGAAGAAGAAAACTTTGGCAACACTGAAAAGCCCCTTTGTCTTGCAGGTTTTACCTTGCAAGTAAATCTGAGTAAAAGTAATGAAAATTTGACTTAACTGAGGGCTTTAAACAGTTTTTATTTTGTATTCACAGAGCAACCTAAAGGGCCGTTCACACCGACAGTGATTTGCAGTGACAAAGTGACTGGTTTCATTTTCACTGAGAATGATTTGAGGATGTGATGCAGCAACAACAGGAATACAGACCAGGGCTAGGCAACATTTTAGTTTCAGCTCCCTTTCAATTCAAGGAAATTCCATACAATCAAATTTGGTCACACCCTACTGGAAGTTGATTTGGAATTAGAATTAGAATTAAAGGAATTAAAGTGGAACTTACAATTCAAAGAAATTTCAACAGGTAAGGATACTCTGGGAAATTAACCCCTGGTTTCACAGACAAGGCTTAAGCCTAGTTCCAGACTAAAATGTAAGTCTGAACTTGCACTGATTGATCTTAAAATATGTCAGTGCCATTGTTTTGTCTCAAGATGCACACAAGTAATGTCTTTATCTAAGGCATGTTTATTAAAAATTACTTAAATGTCCTAATTGAACTATGGCCTAATTCTGGCTTAATCTAAGCCCTGTCTGTGAAACCAGGCCTAAGTGTTTTTCCACCTTGGTCCATAAAATGAAACAATTTGTAAAAAGCAAAAATCTACATAAAAATAAGTACAAATGTCTATAGGTGACATCAAATGAGGCAGAAGTTTGTCTTGATAACTCTTTAATTTCTCATTACAAATGACGCTTAGGGTGTTTTCACACCTGGCTTGCTTGTATCGTTTGTTTCAGAACCTGACACATTTTCTACTTTAGTTGAGTTATTTTAGAAATGATAATCACACTCAGATCCACACCAAAACAATCGGTCTGAGAACGGCTGAACGAGGTGGTCTTGGCCCGACTGAAACCGAACTCTAAAGTGGTTTGCTTTTGATGAGAACGCAATCTGACCTAATGAACCAACAATCCAAGCTGTATCCTAATTCATAATGTGAAATGCGTTCAGTGTTTAATTCGGTGGGTGAGCACATTATTTATCATAGTTGAAAACCAAAGAGCATCTCTTCATTTAAAAATGTTATTGCTCTTCTCTGAAACAGGTGTATTGCAAGAATGCTGACCCAATGAAGCCTTGATATACATATACATTGAAACATATGAGTGTGTGCATCAATCCATTCTGACGGATGACACGATGAGCGGATTCCTGGAACATAAACAGGTGCGATCTGACCAATGAGAGGACCGTTTTACACACATGTGACTTGCATAAACACATTTTGGTAAGTGAAATGTTGCCTTGTGAAAGCGAACCGAACCGAGGAGAAAGTGCAACATTGCAACAATTTAAGACCCTGTTCCGGAACAAAGCATTACAGGTCTGAAAATGCCCTTGTTGTAGTTTTATTTGAATTTCAGTTACTTTTAAATTCCACTTAATTCAATTAAAATTTCAATTCTGTTTGCTACCTCAATTTAAATTCTGTTCAAATTCAAACTCAGTTTAATTTTGAATGGTGCACAATGACGCTCACATCATCCGCCACGAGATAGTTGGACACTGCAGTGAGTATGAACACCTGGCAGTCAACAGTACTTGGCAACCACATAATCGCTGTCAGTGTGAACATACTGAGGACACAGCTACAACACAACCCAAATCCAGCTCTCTTGGTTCACTAGCCTGTACACACCATCACTGGTACAAGAAATCACGAAAGCGCGAGGTAGGCAGGACCCGTTGTGCAGTAGGGTCTTCAGTCTCTGAGCACTCTGGGTGGGACTCTCCAACGTCCTGGTTTTCAACAGGGGAGGGTGAAGCTAGCGGTTTGGGGGGTGGCGCAGGTGTTTTTTTGTCTGAACTGTCCGTAGGAGAGACCACCACAGTGTGCCTCCTCCATGCACGTCTTTTTCGGCGCGTCTCTGGCGAGAGCTGCTTCCTCAGGCCAATGCTGCGTAGATCATCCGCCGAGCCCATCAGACGAGCCCGAACCTGATCCGCCAGGGAACCCTGCCCAGTGGACAAGAAGTAGCTTCTGGGACTGGCTGCGGATGTTGCCATGCACTCATTTCGCCCGCTAACCCCTTTGGAGGAGGATTTGGCTTTTGGGGAAGGAGACAGAGAGGAATCAGGGATTTGATTTGCACCCGACCGCCGTTCTCCCTCCGTGGCGGAGGAGCTGGACAGTTCCAAAAGGTCCACTGAGGGTGCTTTGGCTTTGTCTGCCTTTAGCCGACGCCGTGCGAGGGTGTCGCACTGTATGAGGCGGTGGGAGTTAAAAGAGTGGCGGCTGTGGAGGCGCTGGGAAGCGGATGATGAGTAAGAGGAGGTCGAGGGAGTAGATGAACGTGCTGCGCCATCTTCAGGACTGGTTGTGAGGGAAGGAGGAGGCGGAGCAAAGGTTGTGCCAGAGGCAGCAGAAGGTGTCTGCGATTTGCAGTGTGCATAGAGAAAACTGCGTGGTGCGGTTGGTTCGGGTGAGGCGTGTGGGTTCTGGCTTGAACGGCTTGGTTTTTCTGGCCTCTCTTGGGTGAGGGAGCGTGAAGCAAATCCACTTTCGTTATCGGTTTCACTCACCAGTTCACTATGCTCATCATCTGCATCTTCACCGCGCCCCTCTGATGCTAAACTCCGCCCCAGAGTGGACAGAGTAGAGTAACCTGACACAATAGACCGTGCATCATCTCCTCGCCAGCTGCAACCTTTCACTTCAGACCTTTGCTCTTCCTCCTCACTCAGCAGCACTGCTGGTGCCGCTTCCTCTGTGGAGGAAATGCTGGGAACTACTTCTTCTTTTTGCTCTTGTGCCTTCTGTCTCTCACCCTCCTCCTCCTCTTCCTCCTCTTCTTCTTCATCATCTTCTCCCTCCGCTCGAGGGGCACAGAAAGATGCGACCTGCCCCATCTCTTGCAAGTCGTCTTTTTCGGAGATGCAGGATTTAAGGGGTTCATGCTCAGAATCGTCGTCTGTGCTGCTGCCGAGGAGACGGCCGTTCTGCCGTTTCCGGCGTTTGCGGGTCACAGCCGACATAATCGAAAACGTCAGGATATCCTTGGGAGTAAAGTCACGTTTTGATCCCCACGACCCCTAAGTATTAAATATTTCAAAAATTAAATTCAAACAAATACATTAATATTAATTATTATGAAAAATTTATTATCAAATATGTATTAAATTAGATTGCTTTTACAGAAAAGTATTACTAATTTAAAGTGATCAAAAGCATCCAGATCCCTACAGTATTCTCTTTAACCTTTAATACACAACAAACATATTAAATCGTTTTTGGTCAATACTGACCTTAGATTTTGCAGAATCACTGTTGGTTGAGTCTGGACAGTTAAAAACAGGGAGAGACAGGGAGAGAGGAAGTTAGTGAAATTAACAAATATTTTGGCACCATGTTAAATATATGCTGTATTAATGAGAGGCACAGAGGAGGATCAACCTTGTGATTGTCAGTAAGTTAACTTTATACATTAATAAACAAGACCTGTAGCAGCCTCTGTGTCAATCATTAAGCATCACCCCCATAAACAGTGATTGTGAGACAGTGTTCACACAAGATCCAATATAAACAGCATCTGTGTAATAAACAACCAGCCGTTGATTGTCAGTTAATTTTCCAATGTGAACAGGGTCTTAGAAGAAGAAGTGAAGGAGCCCATATATGCAGCGGTAAAGATAAAGCGCACACTGATGACATCACATAACATACTGATGACATCGACCCATGAAAGAGCTAAGGGAAGGCAAGGGCAGAAACTGTAATTGTCAGAGGGGCAGAAAGACGAAACAAACACAAGTTGCCAGCACACACAGGCCCCGTTTACCTGGCTTGGGTGTCACTTTAGAAGTTTTCTAAAAGTTACGAATTGTGAAGGCTTAGCTCTTCAATATTATTTAGATTTTGCACAAATAATTTTACATGGCATTTACGTTTGTGATACATACCACTAGCGTTCAAAAAATGTTAAATGAGAGGACATAAAATTACATTTACATGTAAAGTGACAGTAAAAGACTGCAAAAAAACTGTTTTCAGGGAAAATAGTTTTCAACATTGATGATAATAAGAAATGTTTCTTGAGCAGCAAATCAGCATATTATAATGATTTCTGAAGAGTCATGTGACACTGAAGACTGGAGTAATGATGCTGAAAATACAGCTTTACCATCACAGAAATTGAAACCAATTACATTTTAAAATATATCTAAATAGAAAACATTATTGAAAGTTCTTTGTAATAATAGTTCATTATATTAATGTTTTTGCTGTATTTTCGATCCAATAAATGCAGCCATACGAAACCTCATTCAAAAACATTAACAAAAATCTGACTGACCCGGTTTGAACAGTACTGTATATTGTATAGTCAATACTAAGCAATACCTGCTTATATAATATTTATACCTATATTTAGACCTACATTATCATGTTCAAATAATGACAAAATATTAGATACACCCCTGCCATGAGCTATTCTGTTTGAATATGGTTGCTTTGAAAGAGAGGATAAAAAAGTATCCTGTTGACAGCTGTATTTAGCACTTCAAATTAACACAGAAGTGAACAGCACATGTAAACGAGGCCATAAACACCTCCATAACTTGTGCAAATAGCCATTAAACACACACTCATGAACACACACACACACACAGAGTGCAGGGCAGGGGAAACCCATCCTACCGCAGTGGCTGTTCCACAGGCTCAGCTAAGAGAGGGATGCAGAAATGTACAGAGAAAGACAGCAGAAAGTGAATATAATGAAAGAGATTGTTTAAAAAAGAAAACTCAGAGATGTAAAGAGCGTTCAACGTGCAGGAACACAGAAACATGTTGGACCTGCTGTCTACTACTGTCACATGTTCAACGTACAGACCTGTCCATCCACATGCAGATGAAAGTATGTATCCTAGTGTTAGTCATCTGAGGTGGAATATGACTGCTAGCCAAAAGCCATCTAATGTAGACTACTGTCAACTATAACTGGCTGTTTTTAACCTGCGCATTGTTGGTTGTAACTGGTTAAGCACTCTCACCTGATGCCTCCCCCAGCGGGCCCGTCCGACCAATATTAGAGAGGAGGTGATCTATGTTTGGGGCGGGCTGAACATCCTCTGTGTCCACTGGTGTCTGAGGGGCGACATTTAAATATTTTTTAAAAAGCCATGAAAAACTTTAGAATTTAAATGTTTAGTTATCAGTGCTGGGGGTAACGCATTACAAGTAACGTGAGTTACGTAATCAGATTACTTTTTTCAAGTAACTAGTAAAGTAACACATTACTTTTTTAATTTACAAGAAAATATCTGAGTTACTTTTTCAAAAAAGTAACGCCAGTTACTTTGTTTTCCCATTTATTGACTGACAAGTCTCCTGTCCCCATATTGGGAGAAATCGGAAGTGCAGAGGAGTTGTGTGCGCTGTGTGAACATGATGTTACTGTAGTTCTAGACTAAATGTGAATGTGCATTAATTCATCCCACTCACAAAAAACAGATGAAAACATTTTGCATTTCAAAACAGTGAAATGCAATCAAGCCCTGCTCATATTTAAAAAGTAATGCGAAAGTAATGCAAAAGTAATGTAACGCATTACTTTCCATAAAAAGTAACTAAGTAACGTAATTAGTTACTTTTTTAGGGAGTAACGCAATATTGTAATGCATTACTTTTAAAAGTAACTTTCCCCAACACTGTTAGTTATTTAATCATATAGATCACTTTATGATTCATAAATTAATTTTGATGAATCTCAATAACACTAAATATAAAGAAAACAAACCTTTTCATCTTTTTCGTTTTCTTCACTGAAAAACCAGGCATGCTGCGCAGAGAGCAAGACAATCATTGTTTAAAATCATAATTAAAATGGAGACTAGCTTAAAAACCGGTGGTCATTTTTGTCAGCTTTGTGCCTTACGTGCTGAATGAGTGTCTCCACAATCTTGTAGCGGTCAGGCATGTGGGTGACCATATCTGTCATGTTGTCCTCTGAGTTCCGGACAAGAGTGGGGCCAAACACCAGTGCCAAATTACGTGGCTCCATCTGCACATACATAAGCGCACAGTAAGACATCATACAGCTAATATGAACTAGCATTCTACTGTATGCAACGGGTTACACAAGCAGCTCTGCTGCTTTTTTAATGTGAAATGCCAAATTCAGATGCTACTAATAAGTAATAAAATGTAATCAATATTACTTATTAAAATCTCTAGACTATTTGCAAAGGTCTGCATAGGCAAGGAAAAAAGACTTGTCCCAGCTGGTTTTTAAACTCAACACAAGCCCAAATTAATATATAAAAAGAAACATCTGTGTTCAACTATGCTTTGTAAATTTCCAATAGTAAAAATATACTGTAATTTAAAATACTGAAATATCTGAATCACAGAAAAGCAAGTGTTGCTCACTTTGTTCTTCTCAGAGTGGTCTGCCACAGTCTTTAGATGTCCAATTAGAAATTTTAGAGTGTGGAAGTAATAATCTGGGAGATCACGTATCTGCAGAAAGACAAAAAGAGACAAATGGAAAGTTAATAGAAAAACAAGTGAAGAAAATACAAACTAAATGCTATACGCTACTGTTAAAAAGTTTAGGGTCAGTGTGATTTTTTTTCCAAAGACAAAATAGTTTAAAAGTGATAGTAAAGCAAAATAAAATATTTATATTTCAAGTAAATGCTGTTTTATTAAAACCTTTGATTGATCCTGAGTGAAAATGTGCATATGTTATAATATATTTTTGATCAAATAAATGCAGGCCTTGGTGAACATAAAGACTTAAAAAAAAAATAAAAAAACAACTTTACAGATCTCAAACATTTGAACGGTAATGTAGACTTGCAGCACAATGTGGCTTTTAAAGTAACATGCTGAAAGCAAGTTCATACCAGTTTCTTCATTGTCCTTAGCCTGTCACTGGCATTCTCCATCCGATTGGCCTCAATAAAGTCATTGTATTTGTCTTCAAGAGGATAAAGAGAAAGAGAAATGGAAGGAAAAATGTCACTACATGACATACTTCATACCTTTCAAAATATATTTCAGAAGGATTCCAGTATATTTACAGTTTTATGCACATAAAATAGCACTAAATCACAGTTCACATGCTCATAATCTCACCATCTGTGAAGAGGGGTTCTGGGAGTTTACGGAAGAAGGACTTTAGTAGGCTGCTGACCACATTCAAGTCTTGCCATTTCTGTACAGGAGTAAAAAGTGAAAGCAGTTGTTGTTGTTGTTGAACCCAATTATCATTGAGCTCTCAATATGAGGAAGTATCCGCTTAAACATGGGAAGTGAATATAACCAGCATGTTGACTCAGTCTCAAAGAGCCAGTGGCAAGTTAACAATGACAGAGATTGTGTGTGTGTGTGTGTGTGTGTGTGTGTGTGTGTGAGTGAGTAAACAGCTCACCTCCTCAGCGATGTTGATGTCTCCTCCTTTGTTTAGCTGCTCCTGCAGGCTGGACACTACTGCATTGTTTCCTGGCACTCTGTAGATCCCTGTGTACTCCAGACCCATGTCCTCCACCAACCCACAGCAGATCTCCACAATCAGGGGAATGAACTACACAGACCAACAGACATACACATGTAAACATACTAACGTGAAGTTACCAGTAAGCATAAGAAACACATTCAGCACATTGCATAAAGGACACACCTTGTTGTTGGTAGCAGGCTGGCAGTCCTCTAGACGCACACAAAACACTTTAGGACTTGCTTTCTTAGCCTTCTTCATTATATTTATGCCCCAAGGAGATTTAGGGGGACTGCTCTCATCTTTAGCCTCGTGTTTTGGGGAACGTGGAGGTGGGCTGTTGTCTTGCTTACTGAGCAGAAATGTCATTCGAGGCACTCTGGGTGAGGAGTCTGGTTTATTACCTGTTGGACTACAAGAGGGAACCAAGAGGAAGCGGATCATTTTAATTAATTAATCTTTTTTTTTCCAGAACAACAAAATGCTACAGTGGGCTCCAATCTCACCTTTGCTTCCTGTAGTCATTAAGTTTCTTATTGATGAGAGCCTGTCGTGAGAAACCCAATTCCTACAGACAAATATGAATAAAGAGCATTTCAATTTAACTGAAAAATTATTAATTGTCCCACCCCAAAAACCATTGGTTGAGCAAATTTTGCCATTTTGTGCAGTGCAAACCACAGGCCACAGAGTTGTCACTCTTCGGGGAAATCAATCAACAAACTGTGTTATCGGTAATGACAACTACAACAAAGTGTAAATTAAAACTTTTTCATGCACTAAAATAAAACATAATTGGAAAAAATTTAAATAAATTAGAAAAAATTAAAATAAAGTGCATTTTCATATTTCTGCAACAAACTATAAAATAAAATATAAAAACAAACAAAAAAATGTACATTATAAGTATGTTAGGTTTTATTTTAGCATGTTCATAAAATAAAATCGAAAATTGAAAACAAAATAAAATGTACTTTATTTTAACGCTAGTTTTTCCAAGTATGTTAGATTTTATTTTAACATGTTCATAAAATAAAATAATAAAATAAAATGTTATTTATGTACTTTATTTGAATTTTAGTTTATCCAAGTATATTAGTTTTTATTTTAGTATGTTCATAAATTAAAATTAAATTAAATTACAAGTTCTTCATTTTAATTTAAGTTTTTCCAAGTATGTTAGGTTTTATTTTAGCATGTCCATAAAAAAATAATAAAATAAAAATTATTTATATGGATAAAATCCCATATATTATACAAGCCCATATATTATGACCATATTCACATTTACTAGCAAAAGCAAAGCCTGCTGACAGTAAACAGCAGTAAGAGAGGAAGGAGATCTCAGAAACAAACCCCATGTAAACATGCACTGCTTCCTGTACAGGCAATGACAACCTCGACAAATTTGGTCTAGCCATTTCATTCGGTTGAAGACCTCTATGTTCCATCATTCTCACACTCTCACCTCGTTGTCAGTCTTGCCGTTTTCTCTGATGACTCTGATCCACTCCAGCATGTCCTCTCTGTCCTCCGCCTGTAGCAAGTATTCACAGAAGTCCTGTGTGGTCAACCTCAACGCGTGTTTGCGCTTCGTTTCACTGTACGCAATGTCCACAAGGCAACCCCGGATGCTGATTGGCTGCTCCTCTTCAGCCCCGCCTCCCAGCACCGCCCCTTTGAGCACTGCCTCTCGCTTGTCTTTGTACAAGAACAGAGAATGGGACCGAAGCACAGAGAACACCCGCCTCCAAGGCCAGATGGCACTACCCACCTTCTGCAAGAGAGAGAGAAAAGACTAATCTCATCCATCAGATCATACAGGTAACTAATTACGGTAGTCATTTAACAGACACTTTTATCCAAAGCAACTTGCATGGCGAGTTTGAACCTAAAACCTTTCGGTTACAAGCCCACATCATTACCTAAGCCACTAACAACTGCTCCCCCAGATTATAAATGAACCCTCGCTGTCTGTTTGACTTACCTTGCCCTTCTCCGTGTGGATCTGTTTGAAGTGGAGCCAGCCTTCTCTCTTCACGTCACTGTAGCTGATGCTGCCCAGCTCCGAGGTAGAGTGTCGTTTAGAGCGAGCTTCTGCCGCAGCACCCAGACTGTCCAGAGACTAAACCATGACACAGGACAGAGAAATACACAACTGTGACACTGACATGGAACTACAGTATACAAAGACCCAGAATACAGGAAGAGAACATTTAAAGCTGTACACTCCAAGGTTTTAAGTTAAAATATCATACAATACAATTTGAAACAAAATGGACCTTTTTAACTTTTTAATCCATTCTTGGGCGATAGGAAAATGCTAACCAATAGCTAAATAACTATTGGGGCACTGCTTTAGCAAACATGCATATTCAATTGAAATAAAAAATAGACAACGGAGCGGTGAAAACTGTTATTATAGCATGGATTATAATATGGCTTGAATGCTATACTGACACAGTGTTGTTATTGTTAGCTAAAACTAAAACAATCCAAGATAGTTTTTGTTAATTGAAATAAAAAACTAGATGCTGACTTAAAAAACTAGATGCTGCCTTTGCAACTTACAGAACAAAAAAAAGTTGAACTACTAAAATTATGAAAACAAAATAAAATTAGTAGAAATGCAATTGAAATATTTTTTGAAAAATAAAAGACATCACATACAATTTTTAAACTTAAATTAAAATATACACTGAAAACATCAAAATAAAAGCTTATTCAAAATATTAATAAAAACCATAATAGTATATAAAAAAATTATAAAATAACACTGATATTGACCAATCAGAATCTGATCTATAATCAGAAATATATCAAAAGCACATAACAAAATTTTAAAACTTAAACTGCAATTAAAATGAAAACTGAAGACATAAAATAACAGCTAATTCAAAATATTAATAAAAACAATAGTATACAAATAATGCTAAAATAACCCTAATATTGACCAATCAGCATCCAGGATCTATACACAGAAATACATCACATTACGTTGACTTAAAACAACACAGTACTTTTGTTCATATCGAAATTTTAGAGAGTATGACCCGGTTTCTACTGTAATTTAGGGAATCAAACTCACCCCTTCAGTAAAGAAGCTCTTGACTCTTTTTGGAATCCTCCTGTTGAAGAAGCACAATAAGAACATGTTCAAACATAAAAATCAACTCACACATCTTTACTGAGATGTGAACAGTATTCAAAAATAGTAATAGTAAAATTCCCAAAACTCACGAGAAGACCCGCCCCTCTTCTCTATATGCATTAAGCCCCTCATCACATGACTTGGAGCGTTCAGTGGTGATGGCCAGCAGGTAAGAGGAGCGACGATTAGACTTGGGATCCCCTGCTTATAGAGAGAGAAAGAGAGAGACATCCACTCATTACAAACGGTGAAAAGGACAAAGAACAAGAAAAGAGAGAGAGCTGATAAAGGACAGTTAGTGTGGAGTTGGGTAGGATACAGGGAGTAATCTGAGATTAGGAGGTGGGAAGGTGGTGATCTTCATCACAGTCTCAGTGAAGTCCAAAGACGGTGCACGGGCATTACCGAAAGATCATGTTAACAAATGCAGTACGGCATGCACATATACATTTGACTTATTTGTGCCGTATGAGTACGCATGCAGTAGGAGGAGCTTTATAACGATCACATGCAGCTTCTGAATGTTTACGTAATTGCGTAAACTCGTCGCGATGTTTTCATGTACAGCTCTAGGCAGTGATTTGGTCATTTAGTAGTAACAGTAACAGTGTTCCTCTTTCTCTGCATCACTCACTGCAGTCGTGGGAGAAAAGGCGGTTGAGGGGAAAGGTGAAGGTTGGGGAGGCGGGGCTTGTGGCCACAGCAGGGGCAGAGTTTATACCGCCACTGGACACGACGGAGGAGGCAGGGACATGACGTGCCCGCAGATCTGCACTTGGACTGGTCGGCTCATCTGTGGGAGGAGTGGAACGGAGGAAAGGATAGGAAAAGGGGAAGGAAGGAAGACAAGAATAAAAGAAAGTTATATTGGTAAGAGGAGTAAGATTGAAAGAAGGGAAACCAAAAAGAATAACAAGGAGGGAGGGAAAGGTTAGAGGGAAAGCAAAATGGTGTTGCACAGTTAATTTCAAGATATTTAAATATCATAATACACCAAAACACAAGAGACTCTTCCTCTCTGACATGTGTGCATACAAAAGTAAACAACTGAATTTCCAAACACTCAATTTACTGCAAAACCTAAAGAGATTTAGACACTCTCAAAGAGAGGAGGAGTAATCGAGTGTTACTGTAAGGAGAAGCTATAGTGCACACTTTATCTGTACCCACTCATCATGTTTAAGCATATGATATGTGACAAAGTGAAAAATGCTGAGAGATAAAAGAAGAAAGAGAAAGAATGAATAAAGCATACAGCATTTTGTACCTGACTCGTGGCCCTCCATGAAATAAGTAATCAATGTGGAACTGAGATGTACAAGTCCTTTTTGTATTAACACATGGTTTCAGTTCTTGCTAAAGCGCATAGTGCCTGGTGTTGTGAGTTTCTCGTGGGAAGTGGTTGGTTGCTGCAGGTATGCTTTTATAACAACCTCTTTGGAGTGGTCAACTGGTTAAAGCTAATACATTAAAGATCCATCCTGTCAATGTCTTTCTTTTCCCCAAATCCTTAATATATAAGCACATATTAGCCATGTGTGAGATGAGTGGCACCTTCAATGAATTCTTAAAAAAAAAAACTCTGTTTTCAAAGCATGTGCTTGCAGTTATGTGTCAGGTCTTTCCTGGCCTGCAGCAGTAACATGATCACCTCAAAAACACAATTTGGCAGAACGTTGGTATTTCAGTGACTGAGGAGATTCTGTCAACCAGTTAACCACCTGCAACAACATCTATCTACACCAGCAGGTGGCAGCAGCACACAAACATCACTGAACAAGAGGATTTCTAAACAAGATTTGTCTGGTTAGCATGGTCCAGTTAGCTCTAGGCCCAGTTGTTTAAAAGTACTCTGATCAGATTTTGGATCAGATTAGATCAAATCTTGAAAATTGGTTGTTTAAATGCAAAAAACAAAGGATTCTAAGAATGGAGTTGATCATGAAATCCAGTCTTGGTTTTGATCTGGATCAAACCTTCAGTAAGTGTTGTTCAAACCACATTTGTAATACCTTTGATCCAAAAAAGCAGGATTATCCTGATCCCAGTAGAAGCTGGGATTCAGAGAGATTTCAGAGATGAACCAGTCAATAGTCCTAACAATTACATTTTATCTAATTACACTTACATTACAATTACTTTCTAACAATTACATGCCTTATTTCAAGTATATTTCAACATTTTGAGCCAGATTAACTTTTTGAACAACTGGGCCATGCAGAGAGCATCTTTCTCTATTGACAGCCATTCAAAATAGTAAAAGAGAAAAGTGTCCTTATAGTGCCACCAGCCAATCAGTGTTGTCATTTTCCTGCTTTGATTAGTCACATGATATAAGGCTCAGGTGACCGAACCAATAAAATCTGGCCGAGTAGAGAAGAAGATTAATGCTAACAGGCGGCTTTCTCGGGGTATAATATAGACCCTTTTGTTTCTAAAAAGCTTAAGAAATACCCCCCTGGCCCCCTCCCCTCCGTTTAAAC
Source organism: Sinocyclocheilus anshuiensis (assembly GCF_001515605.1). Lineage (NCBI taxonomy): Eukaryota > Metazoa > Chordata > Actinopteri > Cypriniformes > Cyprinidae > Sinocyclocheilus > Sinocyclocheilus anshuiensis. The sequence continues at coordinate 3,883,429 of NW_015555781.1, read as the reverse complement.
TCATCAGTATCCTGCTCTCTATTCTCATAATTTGTGTTTCTTTATCTCTGTGCATCACTTTTTCATGTGACTATCTTAGCCATCCATCACTTCTGACTTCATATGAAGTCCACTCCTTTTCTTCTTATTCATCAGTTTATCAAATGTTTAAATGTCTTCAACATTCATTACAATGCACATACATCAACCAACCTCTAATTAAATGTTTATCTTAAATCAAGTGAATCATTTTTCTATGAAGGTAGAATGACGTCAAAAAGATTTGCATACGCAGAGATCATATTTATTTTGCGTTAGCATGAAGCTGCAGTTTCACAATACATGAATTACACTTACGAGTAACAGTAAAATGCTGCAAATATTTTTTTCTTGCGCTTGAAACGCAATTTACACCTTTACAAAGCTTCTCTTGCGCATGCAAATTTAATTTACGCTTACAGTCTTATGTACACTTCCACAACTCTTACCCTGCGTATGCAAATCTTTTTGACGTCATTCTACCTTCATATTTTTCTTTTAATTCTCTTATGTTGTCTACTCTTTCTCATACTAGAAGGGAGCAGGGGCGGAAACATTCCCAATCTAGGATGTGGAATCTGGACTGTGCTTGTTTTCCAGCCACTGGCAGAAATAGCTGTTCTGTGGGTTTAACAAAGGCCCTCATTACTGAAGCCTGAGTATGAGCTCACACACACAAACACACACACACACACCTCCACACACAACTCCATAGAGTCTGTCTCATGGACATACAACACTTGCACATAGAAAATCCATCTGTACTACTTTAACATCAGTCATGTGCAACAGTTGTATTTTGAGGTTCAGATGCAAAGCTGTAAATAACCCAACCCATCAGAACGGATATTTCTGGTGAGTTCGCGTGTAGCATGTTAGTGTGTGAATGGTTGGTGGAGTGAAGACTCCTCCCCTTTTTACTGGAGACACAATGACCACATTGAGGGCAGAAAGAGCTGAGTGTGCCGATTGTGTCCGGTAATATCTGATTGTGTGAGAGTGTGTATGTGTGTGTCCTTCACCCCTAACCCCCAAAAACCCTGCTCCCTGCTCCTTTTCCTTCTGCATTCTCAGTTCATTACACGTTTGTAAAAAGTGCAAGTCTTCTGCAACTAAACAACATAAAAGTATGCACTACATGAAACAACTACATTAATTCCAAAACTTTTTTAACTTTCCTCATTCCTCTCAAGAACGTTTTGCCTGAATACCTGAATGAACTGACCCTCCCCTGGTTACTGTTGCTAACTGAGACAAGTTTTACAGAACCTCCAATAAGAATGAACTAGAAATTTCTGATCAGGCTGATTTTTAGTAAACTATGTTCATAAAGTGAAAAAAAAAAAACGATTGGGTATTATTCGTCTGTGGGCTGGAATGAATAAAGATATCACAAAGTCTTTTTTATTTATTTATTTATATTTTTTACCAGGCTTATAGTTAGTTAGCTAGAACTAAATTCATAAAAAAAAAAAATTAAAAATATTAAATAAAATAATAAAATATTAATAAAAGCTACAATATCATCATAATTATCCTAAAATAACACTTTCAAGACCAAAAATTTGTCTAAAAACCTTCTCAATTTTAAAACAAGGCACGGACAGGCTTTTAGTTTGTTGCATGCTGTAGATTGATATAGATATGGCCATATGCAATTAATATAATTGATGTTTCCTGGTTGTAATCATATGACTTGAATGTCATCTTTACATAAAACAAAGATCCAGTTGCACTAACACAGTAACGCAGTTTGAAAACCATTCACCCCAAATCAATACGAGAAATTCCAGTACAAACGACTCCACTGACATGACAGGTAGAGCAAGGACAGACTGTCTGTTGTTTTTATCAGTATGGTGTAACGTGCCCCAGCTTGTGAGCATTTCTGTTAGTTTCAGTTTAGTCCTCTCTGTTTCAGAGTCTTTTCTGCTGTGTTGCCTCCATCAATCTCTAAACAGGACCTGGGATACACAACGACCTGCTCCCATCCTAAATATGTAGTTACATTTTTGCAATACTCCACAACTTCTCCTAAACATACACAAACACATAACGTAAGCAAGATCATTTTAACAAATGTAATCAAACTGAAGGGTCTAACTCAAGGGGAGTGTTGCATTGTACAGGTGTGTGGAGGCAGAAACATGCTTCTCGTCTGTGCTGACTGCTAAAGGTGGGGCACTTTTATGCATAGTGGTTTTAGGCTTAACCTCCCTCAGGAATGAAAGCACTGCAATAACAACAGCTTATGCAATCACAACAGATCATAAAAAGATGTCCAGCAGTGAAAAGAGCAGAACAATCTAAAAATCACTAATAGGCCTGAAATTAATTGGTTTTGTTTTAATGTTGCCATTACAACTCCTAATGCAATGTTAAAGGAAAGCAAATGACCAACTGAAAGCTTTTAAGGAAACTGCAAAATCAATAGCACTCCACTTAAATCCAGCTGTGCTATAAACATATAATTAGAGGAAACAGAGATTCATGGCCAACCATATATAACCCTGTAGCACATTTAACAGTAAGAGTTTTGGTGTCTATCTCAGTTTGTTTTGAATGTTTTGCATTCAGCCGGCCATTTTGTTTCAGATTTCCTCTTGCACTCTGGTTTAGTAATAAAGGCAAGCAGAGACAAGATCACTTTGAGCTACAGGCCAGAGCAAATACACACACTTAGAAAGCTGCTTTTTTCAAATAAAACCAATCATAATTACTATAAACTAACCCCAACCAAACCCTAACCTTCCCTTAAAAGAGGACTTGAGACATTATTTACTTTATTTATAAACCATTTCCCCAATTAAGTTTTTGTCAGACTAAGTTAACATCTGCAGATATTTTCCAGCTATTTTGTAACTAAAATAGAGGTAGGTTATAAAACACACATATTCACACAACTGTGCCTTAGTCAATCAATCAAAATTTCTACAGTATGTAAATATGTCAAGACAATTCTCTTCAAATCCTTTATCTTCATAGTGTTCCCAAAGCTCAAACAGTAGAGCGTGGCACTAGCAATGCAAAGGTCATGAGCTCAATTCCCAGAGAATGCAGTCAATTTGTATAGAAGCATCTACTAAAAGAGTAAAACTGTAGAAACAGGATGGAATTGGGCGAGGCACTGGAAGAGTGGAAAAAGAAGGAGAGGAAGAAAGAAAAATAGGACTAATTTAAATCCAGTAAGTCTGATTCAGTCACAGACAACTAATATTGTCAGGCTGACCATGGGAGATTCCAGCATTACCTAATGCACAGACATGCACACTGGTTCACCAGACATAGGAAATGAAGGGTAAGACCAGTGGGGTTGTGAGTTATTAAGACAAGTACAGTCATTCTCTAACATTCCCATCAGTCTATTTTAATGGTGTCTGGATACTTAATCAGTTTCCTTGTTAACATAACAACCATGTGCAGGATAGAGTGAGCATAGAGTGATGGGAAGTGAAAAAGAGAGGGAGAAACTGAGAACTAGATGGAACAGTATTTTGCAACAAAGAAAAGGAGAACATGAGAGCAAAGGAGTCACTGAGAAGTAGGGACTTACCTATAAAGGGAATTGACGCGAGAGAATCATCCTCTATGGATAGTGGTGGTAGGTTACCGTTCGTACGGCGATAAGAAATAGCACTTTCCACTTTGGCAGGGGGCTCCGTAGGATCAGAGGTAAAGAGTAGAGGGTCACTGGAGTCAAGTGCTATGCCGTAATGTGGATGTCGTAGGGCGTTCGCACCCCTGCGTCCGGTGGGTGGTTTCTGCCTCAGAACCACTTCCTGTGTCTGGGCTTCACCTGTTGCTTCCCCTGCCCCTCTGTCATGATTAGTGGGTCGGTAAGTTCTGTCTTGTCCTTCAGGGGCTGTGGGAATAGAAGTTGTAGAAGAGGTGGTTGGTGGAGCTGGGGAAGGAGAGGCCGAGGGTGGAAGCCCCTCTGGGGGACTGGTCTTGGGTGTAGGGGTCCAGAGGTGTGGACCCGTGTAAGAGGGGTCTCTAAATGACTGGGCTTGCTGCAAGATACGGCCAGTCTTCCGGTTGAAAGAGGGGCTGTAGCTACGATAGCCAATCGGCTCCTCATCTAGACTCTGGCAAGATGGCAAACGTCTTGCCAGTGGAGCTGCCTGCTGTGGTTGCGAAGTCTGAGATGAGTGTTGGTGTGCTGCATGTGTGACGTTTTGATGCTGAGGTGTGTGTTGATGGTGTTGTGGTGTGTGGTGTTGCACTTGGTGCTGCTGGATTTGGTGATGTGACTCTGCGTGTTGGCCACAATGTCCGCCATGTCTCAGATAGCTTTCAGTCCTGTTTGGGGGCTGGTGGACCCAAGTAGATCTTTCGAGTCGTGGTGAAAGTATCCCCACAGCTCTGTCGAGAGTTTCCAGTGAACGTGCTGAATGTCCGTACTGGCTTACTAGAAGGTTTTCGGAGGACTTGCGCCCATAGGCCACTACAGATGGGTGCTGTCCATACACATGCTCACCCCGCCAGTCTCCATGGTTCCAGTGGGGATCAGTGTATGCTGCTGAGCTCTGCTGAAGCAACAGCAATGTGTCTTGTGATGCACTGTGGGGAAAACCTGCTTGCTGCGAACGCTTGGCCCTCCCAAGCTCACCTAGACGGTCATGCGAGAAACTCCTGTGGCGTGGGTGCATGGAGCGAGAAACAGATCGCTCTCGCTCTCGTTCCTGCTCCCGACCTGGTACTTGGCTATAGTACCAGTTGGAAAGGGCTTGTTGAGTGCATTCGCTGCGGCTGGATGGGGGTGTTGATATTGACTGAGAAGGACTGGCCCAAGGTGGGCTTTCCTTGCGGCCTCCAATGTGCCCCACGGCAGTACCCATGTTGTGGTTTGCGAGATGTGCATGATGCAATGGGCTCATCATCCCTCCTGAGGAGGAAGATGATGAATATGAGCGTCCTCTCATTTGTCCGGTTGCCTGTGGTCCCCTGTCAGTCATTCCATACTGGATCTCCTCAGTTCGGTGTGCAGGGCTACTGTGACCAACACCTCCTGGCTCACAGCTCCTGCCCTCGGCTGCCCAGAAAGCATTGGAAGCTACTGTCCGGTTGTCAAGGGGTGGAGAGGGACCAGAGGAGGAGCCGGGCCAGCGGCTCCAGTTGTCCAGCTGGTTTTGCCCCATGTATGAAGAAGCTGGGGCAGGGCCGGCCAGCGCAGGAGGCTGTGATTTTGTATGTGGAGGGTAGAGGACAGGGGGTGGTGGAGGAAGATTTTGGGCCTTTCCTATATATGGATTGTTCCCTCTTAGGTAGGCATCATGGGAATATGCCTGAAAGAGAGAAATACAACTGTTTCATTCCAAAGGAACATAAAGGGGTGACTTAATTTATTTTTTTTTCTTTTTATTTGCTTTTAGAACAAGACAAATTAGGACATACAGAAAAACTGTACAAAATAGAAGAAAATATTGCTGTAAATGTAAAGCAACAAACAAATTAAGCCAAAACAAAAGCACAAACAATGAAGTTAAATTTCCATGTAATTATGTAAAGTGTTGGTGTAAGATTATTATGTATATGTGTTGTACACCTCTATATCTTGTATAAAGTAGGGTAACTTAATTTCAACAGAGTGAGAAAGGCATCAAGGAGTGGAGGTGAAAGGTTCATAGAAAAAAGGGGTAAGAGAGATGACATTACAATTACATGCTGACCATGAGACACTATCACTATATACTGATCATGTGATTGTGTCATAATACTGAGTTTCATATTGGTCTTATGAAGTATTCTAATTTGTTGAGATAGTGAATTGGTGGGTTTTTGTTAAATGTGAGCCAAAATCATCACAATTAAAAGAACCAAAGACTTAAACTACTTCAGTCTGTGTGCATTGAATTTATTTAATACACGAGTTTCACAATTTGAGTTGAATTACTGAAATAAATGAACTTTTCCACGACATTCTAATTTATTGAGATGCACCTGTATCTAAAGATGTCAAATAAGACAAATGCTAATGATTTCTAATAATATTGTTATAGTTATCTAAAAATCATCAGGGGAAAAACAAAACTGAAAAAAAAAAAAAATTACTCATTGAGAGATTCATGAGAAATTCATCACAACACCACAATGTAATAAATATGTTTTCAGTAAAAAAAGAAAATTCTTGAGACACAAAATTATGTAAAATGTAATTTATGAAAATTATGTTTATAAAGGATTAAATGATTTTTCACAGGTCGATTTAGTTTTAGCATTAGCTCTCTCTAAATATATTATTAATAGATATAATATTTAGATTTATAATTAAAGCAAGAAAAAATATAAGAAAAGCATAAGGATAAGATAAGAAAAAATTTAAACTTAATTCACGTCATATTATAAGAAAGGTAAAATCACCTTCTAAATTAAATTGATCTTGTTTTAAGAATGTTTAAATAGAAAATATGACTGAAATATGTACTAAGAAAATAATTTTTGCAGTATAATGTTACAAACCAGAAGACATCGACTCTAAAACCTCAACAACTTGTACGACCCATGCAGTGACTACTGTGTGACTGTAGAGAGGATGTCAAGCTGACCAGATGTATCAACACTAACCTCAAAACACACTGACATAAACCTGACATGTGCTCAATTAAGAATTTATTAACAAAACAGAGACATGGCTGGCTGACGAAACACTGTCCGGCTCCAGACAAGCAAATCGACTAACATAGCATAGTACATGCAGTCTGCTAATACATGCAAATACAACCAACACAGAGAACTGAAACTCACTAATCGAGAGAAACATTCCCTAAAGCTCCAATGTGTCGAACGTCTCTCGTTTTCTATTTAGTGTCCTCTTTAACAGCTTAAATGTACCTCTTATGTCCTGATTTGTGTTTTTTCAAATTCATGTCTCGTTGTCACGTCCCTCTGTTATTCTCTGTATCTCTTTTTCTCTTTCTGTCTATGTTGAGCCCTACCCAACCCAATGCTCTTGAACTCCCTCCCTCTCTCTCTCTCTCTCTCTCTCGTCATCTCTCCACCCTGTGGGAGTGTGGGAGGGGCGACATATCTGATGATGTCATCTCTGGAATGTAGCTGATGCGGGTGTAAGGAGGGGTGTGTAGAGAGACAGAGAGAAGGAGAGATAGACATGGGGGTAAGAATAGAGGAGTGGGGTCTCTTGGGAGGCTATATGGGTAATTCGCTTAGTATGAGTGCCCTACTACAAAGATTCATTCGAGTGTGTATAAAGCATGTGTCTGTATGTTCCCCACAAGTGCATAAAGGTTTTCCTTCGCCTTTAGCGAGTTGCCTGTTCGATCATGTGGGCAACTGGGTAATTTGTGCACTGAAGAAAATATGCGAGTGGGAATGTTTGTGCACTTTGTGAAATAATGCATACGTGTTTGTGTGTATTTGTGCGTTAATCATATGACCGTCTGCATGCTTACAACATGACTGATTCTTGATTTCTTGCTTGGAAATGCTTCAAAGTTACTGCTGAAGCAACCTACTGACTCACACATTGCTTTATAATGACTACTAAAAAATATCAGAGTTGTCAAATCGCAGTGTCTGTGTCTATTTAAAAGTGTGAGAAAAGTGTACACACCTCTGAGGGCGTGTGTGGGTTTACTAGCTTTACTTCGAAAACAAAACTAAACCACAATGCTACCTAAATTCTATACTCTACAAATGCAAAATGTTCACATTACAAAACATTTTATTAATCAGTATTTTTGCCTTGTTTCAGTAAAAATATCATAAAACATACTTTTACTTGAAAATTAATATGGCATAAAATACAATGAATTAAGCATAAATTAAAATACAATTAATTGAATTAACAAACTGAATTAAAATTCATTAAATTAAATTAAAACAATAATAAACTTAAATCAAAAATCTTTTTTCCAAAACAAGTCTTATTTTAAACAATTTAGTAAACTGATCTTATTTTAAGGTTTTTTTTTAACTGGAAAATAAGACAAAAGATTAAGAAAGTTATTTAATTGCTTTGCTTTCCTTTAGCATTTGGGTTAGTCTGGAGTAGTGTTGATTTCGGTAACGAAAACTATGACAAAAAAATATTAGTTGACAACCTTTTTTTTCATGAGTAAGACAAGACGAAGACGAGATGACATTGACATCATTTAAAACTAACTCTATAAACAGGTAATATCGTTGACAAAAAAAAAAGATTAGACTAAAATGTAGTTTTAAAAAAACTCTCTATATACAACATTTTCTTCAACAAAAAACAGGAGAAAAAACATAGACCTTCACTAGCTTTCATGCTTGGGGTTGCCAGATGTCAAGAGTTTAAATCCCCTATCAGAGCTTCTCTCTTAAAGGGACACATTTTTTGCCTTGTGTTTTACTTGATCTTTGCATGCTGGTAACCAGTCGCACACACTCACTCTTACACTACAGATAAAGCACTGATGAGCTGAAAACATCTCCATTGCGATATTCAGCTCAAATGAAACTGTAACGCAGCCAGTCTGTGTTCCTTCACACAGTCGTTTGAGCTGTTTGCTGCAACTAAATCTGCCATCAAACCTTTTTCAGTGACAAACTGTAACAAATTTAAAAATGGATCTCGACTATATTTTTATTGGGTAGCTATATAAATGCACTTACGCAACCTCTGTGCCACAATGCAAAGTCTTTCTTGTTGTTTTAATAGAAAGATTTGAAATTATTGGAATTAATATTAGGAATATCACTGTCTTAACTTTTGAGATAAGCTTTTGAGTTTTCATAATGTAGAGAGTGTGTTTACATTTATGATCATATAAAAAAATCAGGAAACCAGATGTTGACACTCTTGATTTGTGCTTAAATGTACAAGTGCAAGAATTCTGATGAAATTTCTCAAATGACTACAATCATGATCAGCAACAGTGACTATAACTTTGAGCAAAATAAATATGATTATCGGTTAAACCATTATGCAGCATGACTAAAATGTGACTGTTTTAATTGACTAAAACTAGACTAAAATTCTCAGACTTTTAGTCAACTAAAACTTGACTAAACCAAAAACAGGACAGGTTGAATAAATATGATAAAAAAAAACGAAAAGGACATTTGCTTTTTAAAGACTAAGATTAATTTTAAAAACAGCGGACATTATTAACACTAGTCTGGAGAAAATAAAATTAAATAAAATTAAATTAAATAAAAATAATAAAAAATTAAATAACAATACAATAAAATAAATGTGTATGCTATGCTATGCTATGCAGGTAAATGAGTAGGTATGAGTGGGTGTATGAGACAGAAAAGGTGTGGCAAAAATGCTAAAACGTACACTTACCAGCTGCAGCACGTCCTCGTCCTTTGGCATGATGGAGAGCTCCAGTACACTCTCACTACATAGAGAAAACAAAGAGACCCAGAGAGCATGAGATTCAATAGGAGTATCTAGAGTTTATAGGATGTACAGTGACAATGGAACAAATTCTCCATTAAAAGTTGTGATTTGGGTTGAGTACAAAGACAACCTTTACACTGGGGTCAGTAGTAACCTTTTTAAGTAATGCACATAATCATCCAGCAAACTTCCCCCAGCAAACACTGCCTGAGGTCATTCTGTTCCGTAAAACATATGTCACAAATTCCACATGAACAACACTCATGTGAAAACGTTTAGTTACGTTCTGTTCTGCTCCTTCAAATTTGAACTCAACAATCCAAACAATGTTATAGATCAAGACATCTTGATCTGCATTTACTTCCAAGGTTAGACTGGATAGCTGTAGAAGACCTCATTTGAATCAGCTCATGCAACAAAGTGGAATAATTTTTTGAATAAGTGTTGTTTGACTTCAGAAGCTCACCTGTGCTGAATCAGTGCAATGACCTGCGAGTATGTCTTACCCAGCACACTCTCTCCATTCACTTTAACCAGCCTGTCTCCTGCAAACACACACAAAATAACACACTTACTTGACAAACTTTTTTGTCTAATTTACACAGCCCCATCAATAAGACTCAAGTACCACTTATTAACCATAAATGTGTTCCTATAACTGATATTATAATGGAAGTTATTTTGCAGAAACATTAATATTATTATAAGCCTCTTATTATATTGGAAGTCAATACTACTCACAAATTATACACCAAATACACAAAATAATGATCTTTAAAAAAGCATCATATGACCACTTTAAAGAAATTAATACTTATTCAGCAAGAATGCAGTAATAAGTCATTCATGTACATATACTGTTACAAAAGATTTCTATTTCAAATAAATGCTGTTCTTCTTTTTATCAAAGAACCCTGAAAAATGTATCATGATTTCCACAAATACAGCACAACCTTTTCTAACATTGATAATAATAATACCAAAAAAAGTCTGCGCTATTCCTATTTTAATCTGTCAGAGGGAAATCATTCACTGCCATTCAAAAGTTTGGGATAAGTGAGATTTTTAATGTTTTTAAAGAAGTTTCTTCTGCTCATCATGGCTGCATTAATTTGATCAGAAATTCATTTATTAGTAGTCTTCACAATTAACATTCTTTACATAGTGAGAGAGAGCGAGCATGTGCATTCTGTGCAAATAATAAAGATTAAGTAGACTCATTCCATGTGTTCACTCTGTTTTCCTTAGATCTCTGGTGTGTTTTGTGTTCATGTCAGGGTTACATTATCAGATCATCTCATCCAGTGGCGGTTCGTCAGAAGGAGTCAATGAAGGCTAAGCCTCCTATCCAGTCATAACCAATTATATTAAAATACATTCATCAGAGGTAGTGCATGATCTGTTGCACCAGGTTCCTGATGAAACCTATTTCCGCAGAACTGGCTCACTCATCGTAGTTCAACACATCCCCTTGCATATTTGTTTATGAAATATTTTGGCTAATCTGATTATGCTGTATGCTACTCTCAGCTCCATGTAACAAATTGTATACATTCCATTGACTTTGCATCAAGATGTTCACATAAAATATCAAAAAGTCTGCCTTCTTCCTATTCAAGGTGTCTAAAATTATAAAGACTATTTTAATCTGTCAGGGAGAGATCATATGTGCATGGTAGCATAGTTACTAGCAACAAAAATATGGTAAACATCCTATATTGTATTGTACAGTTTAAGAAAAGAAGGTAAGAAGAACATGCCCTCATTGAACTCAACCACCTTTTCTTGACCAGGAAGCAGCCGTGAGTGTGTGTGTGTGTGTGTGTGTGTGTGTGTGTGTGTGTGTGTGTGTGTGTGTGTCTCTCTCTCTCACACACACACACACACACAGAGAGAGAGTGAGAGATAATGAGTCACCTTCTGTCACGCTGAAAGTGTTTTGTGTAAATAACAAACCACAATTCACAGAGGAAAATATTCCATAATAGATCCTGCTCTGTATCAGTTTCTCTCTCTGGTTCAACTTTATTCTGTTCATATATCAACAGGAATAAGACTCTTGGTTTGTCTGAATGCAGTGAGAGCACAGTATACTGTCCATGTCAGTCAGGTGACATGACTAGTCACAGGAAGCATGACATATCAGCACTTTAAATATGTCTTAGTACAGAGACACATTCCTGCAAATCTGTGACAGGCTCTAAAGCCTTTTAAGTGGGCAAGTCATAACAAGAGATCACATATGTATGCACATGAGTGCACTGGGGTAGGTATAATCAAAGCTGAAATCGTTTAGCATGTACACACACACACACACACACACACACACACACACACACACACACACACACACACACTTTCTTCAGATATTTGTATTTGCATGATGTTTATCAAACAACAGTAAATACAAGAATACAGAGACCTTGTTCCAGATTATCGCTCTGATATTTACTGCATTACAATTATTTATCATTGCAATTAGTCCATTTGTGAGCACCACCAAGCCGTAGATTTATATAACAGCAGCGGCTCTGGGCATGTGACCAAAAATGCTAATCTTATTGGTTGGCCAGTTTTCTTTGCAGTGTGATGGAAATTAGAATCCCTCTCTGTGACACTATACCACACTAATGTTTATAATGGTCTGAATTTACAGCCAATCATTCAATTTAAAATGTTTATTGCACAAAACACTCATATTTTTGTCAACAGGCCTTTAAATTGATGCCATGCAGTTTCTATGACCATATGATCAAACTCTTTTACCTGTACACAAGCCAGCCTGGTGGGCGGGGCCTTTCTCCCTCACATTCTTAACGAAGATGGTGTCCATGGGCTCCAGACGACTCTGATGGAGCCCTGCATGAAACACACACACACAAAACAATATACTTCATAGTTTGTACAGAAGGCAAATACAGTGGGAAAAATCTGGGATTCTAAATATAATTTAATCTTGCATATAATAAAAAGTTTTGTAGATTTTTAAAAAATTATATATGAAATATTTTATGTTCTGCACTGTTTCTAAGTCACGAATCAAATAAGCAAATCAGTGACAATGATCATGTCTTTGTACAGAAGGTCAGATGTTCCTCTTCCACTGAAGCTCAATATGCTTCTTTGGATAATCTCAAGTCATGCTGTAGATCTTTTTTTTTTTTTAAATATAATAATTAAGATTTTATTCATCAGGCACACACACACACACAAAAAGATCATCATGTTAGACACAAACTTGTGCTGCTGTCATTAAAGCAAACATGGAATATTGAATAATAAGAAAGTCTGACATTCATATTAATATTTCAACATCCTGCATATATAATTGGTAATGAAAAAATAATTTGTATTAAAATTAGAAAAATTCAAAATAAAATCGTTTCACTAGTGGACTTTTGGACCTCACTGTACAGAGACACACACAGTCACAAAGTTTAGGCTGGCACTATGGAATGTGTTTTGCTCATACTGATGCCAGTGTCTCATGATGGCATGATAAGATGAGGACAGATGGTAACAAACAGGTTGAGGTAGTAATGCATAAACTGATCTGGGAACTGTGGAGCTTTAGTGTAGCATCAATACCAGTCTTATATCATCAGATGATCTGTCAGCTTTTATTCTCATTCTCAACCCTTACAAATCGCTATGATCTGGAGCTACAGTGTGTGTGTGGACTATGTGTAGATGCGTGTGTATGCTAGAGCACCTCTGTATCAGTCAGTATATTGGATTTTAGTGGCATTTTAATTGCCTGGGATTCAGTAGTATGGCATTATGAAAATAAGACATTAGGGCTCAACAGTAAACTCTCACTTGAGATCTGTACATTTTGGATTTACGTCTTTTTTCATATACAAGTACCTTGATATATAGCAGCACTGCGATACAATATTGTTTTTGCTTGATATGGAAATAAGGAAACATTTTCATATGTCAGAACTTGCTAATTATATGGCATATATCTCATATCAATCATGTGCCTTCCTGTAATCCTGCTTAAACCGGACTGATTTGAATGCAGATGGACACCCTGAATGTGCATGAACGGTAACTTGCTCTAGGGGGCGCCATGCAACAAACATCTGCTTCCCTGATCATTGACATTGCTTATGCTGCTAATTCATCTCAGATCAGTCACTGAGAAATAAAAGTCATAAATAAAAGTGTTTGTCAAGTCATATGAAGTTCAGTCAACTCAGATGAGTGACAAAACATTTTCAATTGATAAGAAATTAGCTTGAATGACTGCAATTTACATGACGTGAATATAAAAGAAATATAAAAGATAGGCTCACCCTTTCCATTCCCATTCTCTTCATCCTAACAGGAAACAATAAGAAGAGAATTAGATCATAGCAAAATTACAACATGTTCTTAAACTTAATAATTTAGTAATTTACAAAATACTTAAGGGAGTTATTATCATCTCTAATAAGTACTCTACTAATCGTATAATAGAAATGACAGTGGAGTCTTGGAATATTTAACAAATAATGCTCATCAAGACTTTTAAAGATTTTGTTTCACCTAAAAATTTAAATTTTGTCATTTTTACTCACCCTTGTGTCACCTTTAAAAACTATGACTATATTTTATTATTATTATGCACAAGTCATATGGACCAATTTATAATATTTTTGTCATTTTATCCTCATTCACTTTCATTACATTGACAAGAGTGGCCAAGAAATTAAGCATTCTTTTGCGATGCATGAGAAGAAAGGCTTGGAACAATATGAAAGTGAGTAAATGATGAACATATTTGGATAAATTATTCCTATTATGTCTATGGTACGCAACATGAATCAGAAGTCAATAGTTATGCATCATAGGTACAAAAACGGAACTAACTTTGTATTATTATCTATTTATAACAGGTCTCAATAAATTGGTTTGATCTCTATGATGGCATTGATTTCAGCACTGACTCTGTCCCAGCACTAGAGGTCAGCACTGGGAAAAATGGAGCACTTTAGCAGTGAATGTGCAGCTTTTAGCCACACACCTCCGCAAGAACAAGAGCCACAACATTAATTTTTCCATCTGTGCAGGAAATGACATGGTCTTTATAATATTCACTCTGCATCTTTATTTACAACAGACACAGTTTAGATAACCCATGCACAGCTTTCACAAAATAACCAGACTGCAAACCAGAGGCTCAAATCACACACACACAACGCTGATCAGGCAGTTTAAAGTGGGCAGCCCAGTGTTTAGTCTGCGCTGACTGGGCTCATTCCTAACAAACTCACACAATACTGAGGCTTTGCCATTCCGGGAGAAAGACAGACAGAGGGGGAAACAGATTGGTAGAGAGTGACGGACAGTGACCACAACTTTAAGATTTATAATCAACATCCAACCCACAGACCAAAATGAATTTCCATGTGTGCATTAACTTGGAGCTGATGGGGTGACAGATGGAGAGTGCCACACAGTCATGTGACCACGTGGACACTGGACACAGTGAATGGACCTGAACACACTGTCCCGGCAGCCCTGGTACGGCCCGGACCAGCCCAGAGCGTGTGTGGTACCAGTCAAACACATAATAGGCCCTTTGAGCAGGAAAGCAAACAGCGGCTTCTCAGAGAAGAGATGCCATATCATAATGGGGCTTTGTTTCTCCAACATCATGGGCAAACACTGTCTAAACATCTGTAGCCCGTTCTTAATAACATATAGGAATAAAATACACTACCAGGGTTGGCAGGATTTATTTATTTATTGGAAGTCTCTTATTCTCACTGAAACTGCATTTATTTGATCACAAATATGGTAAAATAGTAAGTTAATAACTGCATATATCCATATTGTACATGAAAATAACAAACAGATGCCAGACATGATTAGATATCTCACGGCTTTCTTTATATAAGCCCTTGATTTTTTTTCGCTCTAATTATGATGTGCATTGTCCACTTAATCTCTCCTGAACTGCTTCTTTGGGCTTCCTCTTTTTTCTCTTTAGAAAAGGTGCTAAAGGAAAACCAATGCCAGTCTGGATATCTGTGAGGTCAAGTCCTTGGTGGACCAACTATTGCTACCATGGCCTAAGCCCTTAAAACAAAAGGCATTTTAGAGTCTGATGCCATAAATGAGCCTTTTTAAGTTCCAAAAAAACTGCTCCAGTTTTTTAAATAATATTTCCTAAGCCCTAATATCATGAAAATGGCTCTTCATAAAAAAAAAGTGTCCTTGTAGGCTTAATGAGCACAAATTAACTACTCTTTGTAGTTGAGAGACAGGGACAGTTTGTTGGGCTTTTATTCTATCAAAAGGTTGTTTTTAGCGGTTAAATGACCGTAGGTCAAGGCTGCCCACATTTTGTAGCTCGATTTTGTGATAGCTGGCAGACATCCTCACCTTGAGACTGGTGTGCAGGGCAGACTCTGGCGGGTAAACGATGAAGTGACGTAGTGTGAAGCCAAAGCCCTGAGAGTTCTTATGGAGCACCAGTGTTCGTGGACCCTGCCAGGACACACCCAACCCATCTGCCCCACTCCTGACCACCGGCCGAGGGTTCTCACTGGATGAAGAGGACCCATCTCTCCGCCCCTTTGCCTGGGGGAAAGATAACTGTAATTAGAGAGATAACTGTAATTAGACATTCATTCATTCAGTCATTTAGTCCAATACTATTATTCCAATGGGATAACATGTCACATAGAACACTGTATCTAATGCAAATGAAATGCATCTGTGTTGACGAACATGTCACATTTAATGTGATAATTGGAGAATACTCTTGGCAGATAATTGCTAGAAATAACACCTTGTTGTTCTAAATGACCATCCCAACTGTTTTGGATCTGTCAGTGTACTTACGCCACCTGTGCAAGCAAGACGTGGGCATGTGAGGAAAAGTAACTGAAAGGGGGCGGGAACGGGAAACATCTCTCCACATTGGGGAACCATGATGTCATTTTTGTGATGCCAACATTCTCTGCGGAATTCTCAGAAATGTTTCTTATTTGATTAGTAGGAATAAAGGCCAGGGATCGCTTAAAAAAATAAAAAATAATAATAATAATTTTCGATTTAATCTATATTTTCTTGCTTTGGTTCTCCAAATAAGTATTTAACGCACCAATTCATTAAAGAGTCCCTTGACACCTGAGTATTGAGACAAAAAAGGCCACAGGCATGTAGTGCTGATGTTTTATTTCAAAGGTGACGTCATCATTCCTCTCATTTTGCATTAAAATACCTCTTTTCTCTTCAACCTAAAATCAACAACTTCACCAGCCCTGTGGTTTCACTATAACAGGAAGTATGCAGTCAGGGCAGGAAGTTCCCTAAGAATGGTGCCAGTCGCCATATACATAAACAAGTTTTTTTTTTTGCCAACTCATTTTATATAAAGCAAACATTTACTTCACAAACGTCTCCTCTTCACCCTGTAACTCCTCATATCTCTCTGAACTCAGCAGAAGTCATACTCTATACTCCAGCTGTCCTGACTCTGACCGCAGCCTCACCCCCTCTCTGCTTCTCACTCTATTTCTGTCTCACATGCTGTTTTCATTTGGCTGTGCTTATGTCTGAACCTTCTCTCTTTCACTTGCATTCTTACCAACTTGCACGCATGATCACACACGTATAGACAAATGGTAATGCTCCATTTAAACAGCCTTGCATATTGTGTGGAATGATGTAATATTTTTATTTAATTTCCCTTTCTTCTGTTAAAGGGATAGTTCACCAAAAATGGTCCATTTTATTGGGTGAATTATCCCTGTATTTTGGAATAGAAAACAGATTAAAGATATTTTCTGCAGTGATTTTGTTTTAGAAAATCTGTGGAATGGATCTAAACACGCCACATTAAACAGAGCTGAGATGTCTTATCAGAGGCTGGGAAAAAAAGCTAAAATATTTAAGAAACACAAAAGGATTTAAGGGTTTCTTAAAATAAGATACATTTACTTGAGAAGCTAATTTGCATAGATATTGCAAAGATATTAGGGCTCGTTTTCAGAGAATGTTTCTTGAATTTAAATTCTTGTCTTTCTCCACTTAAAGGGTTCATATGATGCGATTTCTATTTGTCCTTTTCTTTAGTGTGTTATGTAGCTATTTGTGTATGTATAAGATCTGCAGAGCTACAAAGCTCAAAGTCTCCCACAAAAGGATTTATTCTATCTAAAAGAGAAGGCTGATCCAGACCGGGCTAAAACGCCTCATTCAAACACGCCCCCACATCTCTACGTCACGATGTGGAAATATTTGCGTACGCATTTTATGGACGACAGTTTTGTGAACCTAGGAGAGTAGCCTACAAGGCTGGCTGTGCAAAGGCTATTTCTAAAACAAATGGGTCAATTCCGACTTTGCTATGACAATCTGGCGCTTATTCTGAATCAGCTACTGCAAGTATGTTTTCTTAATAGTTAAGTATTTTCTGCTAATTTTAAAAGTATTTTAAGAGGCGGGGCACAGAGGAACTACAATAATGTACAGTATTTGAAAAATAATGTGTTTTTTTAACATTAAAGCATGTCAACATATTCTGTTACACCAAATACACAAAATAATGATCTTTAAAATAGCATCATATGATCCCGTTAAGTTCTTTGGAGCTTTCTGCAGAGTTCATGCGCGCGTGGGCCTGCTCAATGGATTACACAGACAAATAAAAGTGAAACACATAATACAACCGTGTAAGTGACATGACAAATGTACAGGGGCATGTGTGAATTCCATAACATTTACCGTTAAGCCAGGACATGTTCAGACAGAGACGGAGAGGCTAGCTTTAGAAAGAGAAAGAGAGGGAGAGCTCAGTCTCCAACAGGCTCCAACAGGCAGGTTTCGACCACAAGGTTCCTCCTGGCACTGAGAATACCAAACCCTGTTATTACCCACCAAAAACACACAAGTGTACACATAAACACATGCTTCTTCCTCCTTATGGTCCAGCAATGTCCATCCATTTAAAGCATTAAACTTTTCCTTCCGTTCTGTTCATCTATGTTTTCTTCATCACTGACATTCTGTCTCATTTTCCAGCAAAAAAAAAAAAAAGTGACCAAATAGACATGAGAAGCAAAATTATTGAAGACATTAAGATTTCTTTTTAGAGAATGTATCTTGAATAATTTCATGCACCACTGTGATTCGTTTTCTTTCTTTACGCAAAAAAATCACTAATTCTTTCTTAGATTTATGCTGAAACAAAGAGGTATGCAGAAATTATTCTCCCCCCTTTTTTTTTTATAAAAATCGAAATAAAATCTTCTCAAGTAAATATTCTTTTCTGAAAAACAACAAAAATTTTGATTACATTTTTTTTGTCTGTCTAACACTAGAAATACAGCCTGATGACTTCTGCTCAACATCCAAAATTCACTCAGCCCAACAGTTGGTTTATGACCAGCTGATGATGGGTTAACACACACCCGACACATTTTTCTTTGGGGGTGATGTGTTTCTAGTGTTGATTCAGGGTAATCCGGTCATAAATCAGGGAAAGAATTGGAAACTAAATGTGGACATTGACTTATGAATGTATATAGCTTAATGCCCTCAAAATACCTCATTTGATGAGTGTTTTATTATGTTGGCAGGCTATGCTTATGCACACACGCTCACAGACAGTGGCCAGAAACAATACACTCCAAACAGCTGAGTGTGTGATCCTGCTGAAAAGTTGAGTGTAATTAATGTTGAGTGTTTAATCCCTGACACCCCTGCCCTATGACTGCAACACACACATGCATAACTGAGAAGAGGTGTATGTATGCGTGTGTTTAAACCTGTCTGACAGCTCTTTCAGTTCCACTGGAGCTCCGTTAAACAGGGTTTTCCACCTTTATAGCAGTGTTTGAATCAAGGAGTAGAAAAATAAACAGAACTGTAGGGAACATGAATGAATATACTTGTATCCAGCAGAGTGACTTCAATATCAACATAATTGTAATATCAAATAGACATTGCTTTCACTCCACATACTTGTAACCATATGATGACCATATAGCCTAATGTACTAAATGGGCGTCTTGGACCACTGTGTCGCATATCATGAGCATGAACCTTTAGAATGAGTGTTATTTTAGTAATATTTACAGTTTTATAGCCTTATAGTTTTTTATGCTTTTATGTTTATATTTTCAGTTATTTTTATGTAATTTTGTTGTTTTTCTCATTCTTCTTAGTTTCTTAATTCTATAGTTTTAATTTCTTTTCATTTCAGTTTGTTTTAGTATTTCAGCTTAAACTTACTTCAACTTCAACTTATTTCTGTTAGATCCCAAGGCAACATTTCAAATGAATAGTTTCATAAAATAACAGCTTTAGTTAGTGATATTACTGCTTAAAATATGCTCCTTTTACATTATTGGAGCGGTAAGGCATAGTGGTTAAAGATATGAATTGGTAGGTTCAAACGTGAAACATGAGCTTTCACTATTGTGCCCTCGAGCGAGTCATCTAAACCCAGGTTGATCCGGCGGATTGTCCTTAAGCGTATGATAAGTCACTTTAGGTCATGTCTGCTAACTGACTACTTACCTATTTGGGGTCCAAGCAGCAAAGGTATTTGAACTGACATTCTTATTATTCAGTCAATTTAGTTCAATGTAGTCAAATTCTACCAATAGGGGGCACTATAACAGAAAAATGGTAATAGCTCGATTGAATTGATCGAGGAATTTAAAATTTAGTGTGGTGTTTCTTTGCTACAAATTCTAACATATTCTAACTAAAATGTCATAATTTTCTGAATGTAACAATAAAAATGGCAGCCAATGGCCAATCAAAATTCAGAATTCAATTATTTCAATAGCAAATGGTTGATCATAATGAAATTTGGTACACATGTGCAGAGAGCCTTAACAAGGCTATGTACCAAATGTTATGAATACTAGCCACAAGTTTGCACTATAACAGGTAAGTTTACACATAAATTATAACTAGGGCTGCACGATTAATCGCATGCGATATTTAGCCGTTGTTCACTGACGAGCAGCGCAAAAAATCGCGCGAATATGAACGTGGTTTAGCGCAGCTCGTCAGTGAACAATGGCTCTGTGTAGTTAATGCTGCTCAATGTGAAAGCCCGCAGGTGATGGAGATTTA
>NW_015555781.1:3854105-3862836 GCF_001515605.1 Sinocyclocheilus anshuiensis | reverse complement strand
GGCTTTCTGACAAGATGCGCGTTAAATATCGCATGCGATTTATCGTGCAGCCCTAATTATAACAAACATTAATATTAAAATTCCTGCCTGCCATTTTGAATTTAAAAAAAACCTACTTTTATATTATTCGTCCCCAGTCTTTGGTTTGATTCACACATAATGTGGTATGTAGAGTCCATCCTGACAAAATGTTCAGTAACTATAAAGTGCACCTCCAGCACTTGTGTATTTTAACACAGACTTGCTAAAGGACACCACCTGGCAACCTTCTGTCAGCCTAATAATCCAAGAGAAACACAGCTGAATGACACTGAACAAGAAAACTGGAGCATTAAATCCTACAGTAAATCTGAATGAACCCAAGCAGCTTCATTTAAATACCAGCGATTCTAACTGAAACAACATGGCTCCTCGCCTTCATTAGCTGATCGGAGTCTGTCATTCTAGAGACATTTTCCTTTTCTGCGATGGGATAAAGATGGAAGGGTTCACTTCTAAACGGATTATGATGGTTGTTCAAACAAAGTGATGCACAGTTTGCTTTTTTAGGAGGACATGGAGCAATTAACCCAACTGAAGGAGCAGTCCAACCACACATAGTTGAAAGCGGTTGAGTTTGGTTTGATCTTGCGTCTCATATGAGCATGTGTCTGGCCGACAGCTGTCTGCATGTAAAATTCTGAAGAATATGCCATCCCATTCCACACTATTCCATCCTGACATGGGAATATGTCTTATAAATATCTTAAAGTGTGTGATCACATGACAGAACAATCACAGACATAAACAGACTCCTATATACACAACAGACCTAGACATTCCCTAACGATATCCTATAATCTAGGTGCTTAAAGCAAAACCACAACAACCAATCAGTTTAACGCACACACAAACATACACAGTCACCCAAAGGGCCTTTATAACCCCTTATCTGGTACCTTTACTTTCTAATTAGTGTATCTGACCTCCCACAACTATCTCTGTGGTTAAAAGTCTCAGATAAGACGTAAATGCAAGTAAGGCACAGTCTCGGAAACTAAAGTTTTTTAAGGCCCAATATTTGTTCCCCAAAACTGACCTTTTACCTTTATGAGGACATTTTCCCCAAAACTTTTAAAGACAAACACAATACAAATACTTAATATTTATGAAACACTTAATATAACATAAATGTTATAATATATATACAATTAATTTATTATAAATACTTCAATAATCATATTAAATTTGATAAGAAATGAATTTAATATAATGAAATATATCAAATGTAAAAAAAAAATAAAAAAAATAAACCTAAACAATATCATGTAATTATAATGCATTTTTGTCCATTTTGGGCTTTTATATTTTTTATATTTTGGGCTTTTTTGAGACTTTCAGTGGCATTTTTGCTCAAGATCCAGGTCAATTTCTGACCCTAGTGATAAATAAATATAATAGAAAGTCTTAATGTCTCTTTTTCTCCACACACACACACGCACAAACGCACACACACACACACACACACACACACACACATGCTTGTGTATTTTAACACAGACTTGCTAAAGGACACCACCTGGCAACCTTCTGTCAGCCTAATAATCCAAGAGAAACACAGCTGAATGACACTGAACAAGAAAACTGGAGCATTAAATCCTACAGTAAATCTGAATGAACCCAAGCAGCTTCATTTAAATACCAGCGATTCTAACTGAAACAACATGGCTCCTCGCCTTCATTAGCTGATCGGAGTCTGTCATTCTAGAGACATTTTCCTTTTCTGCGATGGGATAAAGATGGAAGGGTTCACTTCTAAACGGATTATGATGGTTGTTCAAACAAAGTGATGCACAGTTTGCTTTTTTAGGAGGACATGGAGCAATTAACCCAACTGAAGGAGCAGTCCAACCACACATAGTTGAAAGCGGTTGAGTTTGGTTTGATCTTGCGTCTCATATGAGCATGTGTCTGGCCGACAGCTGTCTGCATGTAAAATTCTGAAGAATATGCCATCCCATTCCACACTATTCCATCCTGACATGGGAATATGTCTTATAAATATCTTAAAGTGTGTGATCACATGACAGAACAATCACAGACATAAACAGACTCCTATATACACAACAGACCTAGACATTCCCTAACGATATCCTATAATCTAGGTGCTTAAAGCAAAACCACAACAACCAATCAGTTTAACGCACACACAAACATACACAGTCACCCAAAGGGCCTTTATAACCCCTTATCTGGTACCTTTACTTTCTAATTAGTGTATCTGACCTCCCACAACTATCTCTGTGGTTAAAAGTCTCAGATAAGACGTAAATGCAAGTAAGGCACAGTCTCGGAAACTAAAGTTTTTTAAGGCCCAATATTTGTTCCCCAAAACTGACCTTTTACCTTTATGAGGACATTTTCCCCAAAACTTTTAAAGACAAACACAATACAAATACTTAATATTTATGAAACACTTAATATAACATAAATGTTATAATATATATACAATTAATTTATTATAAATACTTCAATAATCATATTAAATTTGATAAGAAATGAATTTAATATAATGAAATATATCAAATGTAAAAAAAAAATAAAAAAAATAAACCTAAACAATATCATGTAATTATAATGCATTTTTGTCCATTTTGGGCTTTTATATTTTTTATATTTTGGGCTTTTTTGAGACTTTCAGTGGCATTTTTGCTCAAGATCCAGGTCAATTTCTGACCCTAGTGATAAATAAATATAATAGAAAGTCTTAATGTCTCTTTTTCTCCACACACACACACGCACAAACGCACACACACACACACACACACACACACACACACATGTATACATAAAAACAGCTTACCCTGCAGGTCTGTGAGGGTCTTGGTAGAGCTCTGCCGGCACTGATGCCATTGGTGCTTTCAATAGTGTCATTTTGGAGGTTGGAAACATTTATTTGTGGTGCATCCCTGTGTAAAACCGCCACCCAGATACAGCGAGGTTCTGGAGAGCTGCAGTCCACCCCTACCGCATCCTGAAAACACCACTCCTTACCCCCTACACGCGGGCACACAGCAGGCATCGCCAACGGCACCTGACCGGCTGACCACATCACACATTAACACGCACGGGAGTGTGCAAGGGCTCACAAAAGGACGAGTCGCAATCACAAAGGAACCATTAAGACCTTTTGATGTGGGAACAAAAAAGAAGAATCTGACAACCAGAAATAGGGAAAAGTTAAAAACTACAAGTCAGCTTAAAGATGTGTCCGTTCTCTCCCAAAGAGAAGAGAAATTCCAGATGTGGTTTCTGTTGAACATGCCCAAATCTCCTCATATTTCATTAATCCATGCTGGTGAAACTTCTTAAAGGATTTCAGGGAAAAGTTAAAAACTACAAGTCAGCTTAAAGATGTGTCCGTTCTCTCCCAAAGAGAAGAGAAATTCCAGATGTGTTTTCTGTTGAACATGCACAAATCTCCTCATATTTCATTAATCCATGCTGGTGAAACTTCTTAAAGGATTTCGGAGTTAAACTGATAGTTCCATATCACACCGGTGAACTCTGCACCTCCCATGCTCACGCACACACACTCAGATGACTGTTACGACCACAGAGGCATATCCAGAGATGAGAGTGATCCAGGATGTAGCAACATACCCGTCTGGCAGACCCACAGATTTCTGTGTGTGTGTGTGTGTGTGTGACAAGCACGTGGCAGTGCTGGCAAGATGTAGATCCAGGGAAGCCGGCTGCAGGATGGAAAAATTCATTAAATCCAAGTTTTTTCTGCATCAGTTTTCCTCCTCTTACTTGCTTCAGTCTTTTTCTTCTATTCCTTCACTTTTTTAACCATTCAGCTCCCCTCTGTCTGTCTCTCTCTCTCTCCACTCTGTCATCTCCTGACAAACTCTAAACTCTGTCTCTATGAGTGGGCCGGCCCTCCTGCTTTTCTTTTGCTTGCTGTCTCCTTCTCTCTCTCTCTCTCTCTCTCTCTTTCTTATTCATTCAGGTATCTTTCTGTTTATCACTCTTTCCTGTCTGTATCTGTTTGCTGCTCACCAGTTATTCTTTATCTCGCATGCATACTCTCATATGCCTATTTCTACTCTTTTTAAATGACCCACAAAATCAAAATGAGAGTTTTGTTGCTTTTAGTCCATGTCTGTTAGCCTTGAGGTCATGTTCAATCCAGTTTACCAAGCCGGTTTTCAAGCAAGACTTTTTCTTCCGGAACATTCACTATTAATCCTGATGACTCATCCTGCATTGTACAGAATTCCATCCAATCAGATGCTCTTTAGAATGAGAATGCCCCGCCCTCTAATACAAACTGCAACTCATTTTCAGCTAATAATTTTTTTTAACCCTCCTAAACTTTTTCAAAAAATTGACAAGGTGTGACATTTTTTTTATAATGACTGACTCATCAAGTCCTTTTTTGTTGTTTTTTTCAGATTGCATATTTAAAATAGTCACCAAGTTTAAATGAAATCAGCCAAAAATGGCTGCAAAGGTTATAACTAAGGGTTAAAAAAATCCCTTCAATATGTAATTAAACTTACTCAAACCCAAAACTGTAGGCTTCATTTTCTTTTTGCCATCTCTATCCCTCTGGCTCCTTCTCTTTCTTTATCACTGTCATTTCTACAGTCTCTTTTGCCTTTTGCCCCTCAGAGCTCTCCGATTTCTGTATTATCTAATCTTTCCACTTCATCTTTTTCACTCAATCTTTTGCTCCATCAAGCAAAAGATATGAAAAGAAATTCTGAAGCCATCAGACAGTACAAAAAAAAGTCCATGTAGTCCATGCTGTAGCTCTGCTGAAACTGCCGAAGCCCCCAGCAGTTCTGAAAGACCATTCGACTGTGTGTGAAACAGGAATCAACAGAGCAATGCAAAACCCCCCGCTCTCTAAAAGTCCCCTCAGAGAAAGAGCAAAATAATGGCTACACTAGCAAACACAATGAGCCAAAAAAAAAAGTCTAAAAAGGACAGAAAAACAGTGCATATTGCTACAAACTATAAAAAGCACAAATGGAGGAATGACCACTATGAGAAAGAAAAACCAAAAGACTTAAGAGAGAAACCCAGAATGGCAGACAAAAACACGGTGCCAGACACCTCACTGCAGCTGCTCTCTGGACTAAAACAGCTGCTATAAAACAACAGACACACACACACACACAATCATACCAATACAACACACGACATGCACAGTAACATATCATTTATCAGGTCACATACTGACACTAACACACACACATCCGTTGAAAATCTCACCCAACAGGCAGGTCTCTGGTGTGTGTGAGAGTAGCAGGCAGCAGGCCATTGATGAGACATTCCCTCTCATTCAACTCCACAAAACACACACACCTGAGATCCGTTACAAATGAGGATGAACTGGTTTCACCTGCTGCACTGTTAGACGTGTACCGGCATGACAACATACAGCCAGAACATGTACACAACACACACACGGTTTATCACGCCAGGTGAAGGTGTCATGAATAGACTGAAGAATAAGTGACTGTGAGTCACATAAATGCTTCATATTTTATGTCTAAACACAAAAGATACGTATGACCTTAAATATCCTTTTGTGTGGCATAGAAAGCTTTAATTGAGCAAACACACACACACACACACAGTCTGGTTCACTATCCTTGTGGGGACTCCCCATAGGCGCCCCATATGGTTTTTATACTGTACAAACTGTATTTTCTATCGCCCTACACCAACCCTACCCCTCACAGAAAATGTTGTGCATTTTTACAAATCTCAAAAAAACTCATTCTCTATGATTTATAAGTTTTTGTACCCATGGGGCCCTCAATTCAGTCCCCACTAGTGTAGAAAACCTGTACACACACACAAACAAACACACACACATGCCTGAGGTGTGTTGGGGATGAAAACGCATAAGCTCTAGTAATTAAATATGAATATCAAGACTTCCTGCAGTCTAATCTGAAGCTCATCCTCCTTTTCCTTACCCCTGTATGAGCTAAACAGAACAATAACAATAAGCAAAAAAAAAAAAGGAGAGAGAAAGATCTCACTCAGATTTGCCAAGACTTTAAGTTAATATGAACTTTGATTTTAAGTTAATATGAACTTCCCATTAATTTTTTTCCCATAAGAATTTATTTGAGCTATGCAATCCACATGAATTTGTGTGTCAACAATTCCAGAAGAAAATTTGTATTGCTCTGAGGTTGGTCTTTTTAAAGCCCAGAAGACAAAAAACATGATAGAGAAGATGTATCATCGTTGCCGCAAATCTCTTAACCTTCTGGTGGTCTTCAGTTATTTTAGACAGATTTTGTTGTATTTATTTATTTATTTATTTTTACTTCATCGAAATGCCACAAAACTAGGTGGCTTTTGCTGCACTTGCCATATAAACACACACACAAAAATCATAATAAAAGTAACACTTATGATACAGTTCCATAGGAAATGAATGGGAAATACAAAAAAAATTAAATAAAAAATACAGAGCAACATTTGTGGGTACAATCTACAGATCATGTCTGTTTATAAAATTAAATTATGTCTGAAAATACTCAACTAGGGAATACACTCTTCTAGTGGTAACATCATGGTATGACATATGATTTTCTTTATTTCTCCCACTAGATGGCACTAACCAATCTGCCTTCCATGCACTGGATTTCAAATACATTTTTAAGTTAAACACTGTATTAATTGATAGTAAGTTTAATATTTTTTTTTCGTAATAATTGTATTATTTCATATAGAAATAAATGGTGCATAATTTAGAGGTGAATATTGTCTACTAGTACCATGAAACCCCTCAAAATACAATATATACACATACATACGTTCATCAGTGCATTCATTCAATTATGAAAATATGTTACACTTATTGTTTTTAGCCTGTTTTGACCCTGAGGATCACAAGTATGACCCCTAAATGAGGGACACGAGAGGGTTAACATTCCTAAGGAGAAATAAAAATAGAAACAAATTAGACAGTTGACAACAGTCAACATTTGAGCTCCATTTAATTTCATTTATTAAAATCAATAAGCCAATACTTATTTTCATGTTACGACCAATAACTGATAAATATAACACACAATATAATTCCATACCAATTTGTATCTATATTGCTACATGCAACTCACTCCGATATGTGCACTTAAAGGGTTAAACCTTTGCCATAAATCCATCACCATCTCTTTAAATTAGTGATGATCTGTCTTAAAACAAGTGGAAACATATATTCAATATCGGCAGATAAATATCCATTAAAGTCCGATAGCAGTAAAATAAATAAATAAATAAATAAAAACACCGATATGGTGGCAACTTTTTGTGCATCCATAAAATGGAACTCAACAGAGTCATTTCTGAGAAATACTGTATATTTTTCTTCTGAGCCACTTTATCTACAAAAACACAAACAGCACTGTAGAGCCCTCATGTTTAAATAGACTGGAGCTGTGAAAGCTATACGTGAGCGGCAGATGTTTGATCTGCACATGCTCTGATATGAGCTAATCCCTTTCATCCTCATACAAACATGGCTGATTCATTTATCAAAACATACAGATGGAACAGATACTCTAAACCAGAGTAACTCAGCTCATGGGTCACATATCTCTTCTGATAGTCTCAAAAAATGCTTTATGCAAAAATATATCTTCATAAAAGTACACATGCACGCTCATTAATGCACTTTAAAAAAAGGACGTAGTCTGTCCCCTGCTGGTCACATGAGAATAAACAGTCCACATTCATACACACTGGCACTAAAGTAT
Organism: Sinocyclocheilus anshuiensis; assembly: GCF_001515605.1. Lineage (NCBI taxonomy): Eukaryota > Metazoa > Chordata > Actinopteri > Cypriniformes > Cyprinidae > Sinocyclocheilus > Sinocyclocheilus anshuiensis. The sequence continues at coordinate 3,855,064 of NW_015555781.1, read as the reverse complement.
GAATGAATGAGAGCTGCAATAACAAGCGCCAAGCTAAGATCAGTTCAAACAGAACAAAATAAACACATACACATCTGTATGTGTATAAAGTGTGCTGATATTGAGTATCAGCTGTTTAAATGAGGCCTCGGTGAGCATATGGCGATACAGAGACAGGAGATCATAGGAGATCTGTCAACACCATTTGGTCCCAAGGCATTAGATAGTAGAACACAGTCTAGACCAACTTTAATCTGACTTTCCTGAGTGTGTGTGTTTATGTGTGGTATTTTGTGTGTGTGTGTGTGTGTGTGTGTGTATGAATAAAAAAAACTACTCTGGTAGTTTAAGCTGGTTAATTTTAGCTGTAATCCTCTGCAAAGCCATTGACCAATAGGCTGCAGACCTGAAGCAAAACCAATGGGTTGTAGTGTGATTAAACCACCAACAGATGGCAGCACTACAGCACAAGAGTGTTTCAGAATTTAAGTGTTTACATATAGGCTGTGCCTGAAACCAACGGCACATTTAAATCAAAACCTATTTGCTAATCTATCTACTAAAATACCTCCAAGTTTTTTGTCTGGATGATTTCTTAAAGGGGTCATATGATGCGATTTCAATTTTTCCTTTCTCTCTGAAGTTCTTCCAAAAGAGGATGATATCCGCTTCGTCATGCCTGGAGCTGATCCGTGCTGGTTGCTGAAGAAATACATCAACTTCGCACTGTGGATCGCCGGATAGGCTTTCACCGTGGACGAAGCGGAGTCCAGCCCGGAGTCGTCACATGTGGTTGCCGCAAGCCAGCCGGACACTCCTTCGTCGAATCCACCGGCCTCCCCTCACTCAGCCCGCCGGCCGTTCCTCACTCTAGCCGCTGGCCTCCGCTCACTCAAGGCCGCCGTGTTTGACGCTGTGTTTCATTGTGAAAGCGAAACTACTTTGTTTGGCCTTCCAAAAATGGACACGACTAGAAATCA
>NW_015555781.1:3852662-3854059 GCF_001515605.1 Sinocyclocheilus anshuiensis | reverse complement strand
GGGGCATAGAGGAGCAACAATAATGTACAGTATGTGGAAAATAATGTGTTTTTTGAACTTTAAACCGCACAAGCACATTTCATTACACCAAATACACAGAATAATGTTCTTTTTAGCAACATCATATGACCCCTTTAAGTCAGATTAACCTGTATTGCATTTTTACAATACATATTGTTTCAAAGCAGTTTTACGTTGTATTAAAAACACCTGGTGGGCAGGCCAGAGGCGAATGCGGCAAGAGAAAACAATTTAAAAGATGTTTAGAGAGAAAAAAAAACTTTGGAAGAACTAGACTTGCATGCAAGGAACATCAGGCTAGGCACATACTGCACACATATGTATATATATATTAAAGGGATAGTTCAGCCATAAATGAAAATACTGTTATCATTCACCCTCATGTCAGCTCAAAACATGTATTACTTTCTTTCTTCATAAAATATACAACAGCCTATTAGAAGAAGATATTTTGAAGAATTTTCTTAACAGTTTTGGTTACTACTATTGACTTCCATTATATGGAGAAAAAAAACATTACAACTTGCATTACAATACAATTCAGTTTTCAGTTAATAGCAAATTGTTCAAACATGAAAAATGCTGTACAATGGTCATTTTCACCAAAGTCATGAAATATTCACTAGGTTATGTCTAAAGCTCACTGGAATTTGCTCAAGGTCACTAGATATGGCATTATGGTTTCCTTGGAAGGAAGTCTGAAACCAGTTTCCTTCATAGTAAACGTTTTGGCAGAAAGGCGGCTGCTTTAGGTTTATGACACAGCCAGAAAGAAACTCTCAGATTCACACTAACTAGGTATATTTATCAAGGATAATACTGTCCAGTATCTACACAACTGGTATGCATGTGTATGACTGGACCTGAATTATGTGCATGAGAGGAAGTCAAAAGGGGGTGTGAGGCCCATCACACCTGTTGAACATGAAGACCAGAGAGATTAGAGCAGCAACTGAACACAGAGCAGATGTGCCGACACGAACACATGCACACACACACATACACCACCGCTCAAAGGTTTGGGGTAAGCATGATTTTTTTTTTTCTTTTTATTCAGCAAGGATGCATTAAATTTACAAAAAGTGACAGTAAAGACATTTAGAATGTTAAAGAAGATTTCTATTTTAAATAACGTCTGTTCTTTTCAAATTTGTATTCGTCATAGAACCCTAAAAAAAAAAATTCTTAAGCAGCAAATCAGCATATTAGAATGATTTCTAGAGGATCATGTGACACTGAAGACTGAATGATATCACAGGAATACTTTAGATTTTGTATTTAAACAGAAACCAGTTATTTTAAATTGTAATAATACCTCACAATATTACTGCTATTACTGTATTTATCAAATAAATGTAGCCTTGGTGTGCGTAAGT
>NW_015555781.1:3849451-3852427 GCF_001515605.1 Sinocyclocheilus anshuiensis | reverse complement strand
AAGAAGATATTTTGAAGAATTTTCTTAACAGTTTTGGTTACTACTATTGACTTCCATTATATGGAGAAAAAAAACATTACAACTTGCATTACAATACAATTCAGTTTTCAGTTAATAGCAAATTGTTCAAACATGAAAAATGCTGTACAATGGTCATTTTCACCAAAGTCATGAAATATTCACTAGGTTATGTCTAAAGCTCACTGGAATTTGCTCAAGGTCACTAGATATGGCATTATGGTTTCCTTGGAAGGAAGTCTGAAACCAGTTTCCTTCATAGTAAACGTTTTGGCAGAAAGGCGGCTGCTTTAGGTTTATGACACAGCCAGAAAGAAACTCTCAGATTCACACTAACTAGGTATATTTATCAAGGATAATACTGTCCAGTATCTACACAACTGGTATGCATGTGTATGACTGGACCTGAATTATGTGCATGAGAGGAAGTCAAAAGGGGGTGTGAGGCCCATCACACCTGTTGAACATGAAGACCAGAGAGATTAGAGCAGCAACTGAACACAGAGCAGATGTGCCGACACGAACACATGCACACACACACATACACCACCGCTCAAAGGTTTGGGGTAAGCATGATTTTTTTTTTCTTTTTATTCAGCAAGGATGCATTAAATTTACAAAAAGTGACAGTAAAGACATTTAGAATGTTAAAGAAGATTTCTATTTTAAATAACGTCTGTTCTTTTCAAATTTGTATTCGTCATAGAACCCTAAAAAAAAAAATTCTTAAGCAGCAAATCAGCATATTAGAATGATTTCTAGAGGATCATGTGACACTGAAGACTGGAGTAATGATGCTGAAAATGCAGCCTTGGTGAGCATAAGAGACTTCTTTAAAAAACATTTTAAAAATCTTACCAACCCTAAACTTTTCAACAGTAGTGTATGCTCATATACAAGTGAATATGCAACTTCTATATATCAATTTAAAATTTCATAAATGTTTGCAACAGTATACTACTTAACACAACAAAGGAACATAACCTGACGTGTGATTCTTAAGAGCTTTAGAGGGGGCTGAATGGGTTGAGATGGGTTGCGTATGTGTCAGATACCTGAAGACATTCTCCTCACTGACCCCTTTTAAGTCAACTGTGAAATTGTTCTGCTCTAAAAATACATCCTCCATGGCTCTGAACGTTAATGTCTGTGTGAATGGTGTGTTTTAGTGTGTGTGGTTTCCCTTCTGCATTGCTGAATTCCACATCAGTGCAGCTGCTTTAACAACCACACCCCATCACCATGGCGACCGTGCCTCCTGGCAACCATCAATGTTTCCACAGTCCAGTGGGTTATGGGGAGCTAAGCAACAACACAGCAACTTAAACTGGATGTTCCTGTAACCACAACCCAATTATTTATCAATGGGGTGGAGTTTGTGTTCTTGTTTATTAAAGCAATATCTTGATAGATTTCTGTGTTGGAGTGTTATGAATTAGATTCTCTGACACTTCTTTCTTAATGCTGAGATCATTCATCTTTACTCATTTGTGTTTGACTGCGTCTGATCAAGCATGCCAGTAAATTGATGTGTGTTTGTGTGTGATTTTATACACACACACACACACACACACACACACACACACAAAAACTTATTCTTCAGCCATTTAACCAACTAAAGTTCTTGAAGGTTTATCTATTTTTCACCAACAGCAAAACTTTTTTTTTGTAACATACAGGTTATTAAACAACATTAGATATATTTTAATTCAGTATCAACTGACATTGCATTACAATGTCTAGGCTGGTTGGCTAGTTTTAGCTGGTCTTCCAGCCTGGTCATACTCATAGCTGGTTTTCAGGCTGGTTTTAGAGGGGTTTTGACCACTTCTTTACTTGATCAGGCTGGGAGACCAGCTGATCAACCAGCTAAAACCAGCTCATCATGGCTGGGAGACCAGCAAAAAACAAGCTACTTCCAGCTTAAACCAGCTAACCAGCTTAGGCTAGTTTTAGCTGTTTTTTTTTTTCAGCAGGTTGTATTTTTGGTTGAAGCAGTTTGAACAATTTTTTTATTTATTGCTCATGCTCATTTTCCATATTTTTAATTTGACTTTGCCTTACCTTGCCTTCATCAAAAAACCTAACGTTACCCACCAAAAATGTATCTTTAAAAACACTAATAATTTTATAGTACAAAATATGAATGAAAATAATTATAGCCTTGCCATATCAGACAAAATTTCATATCAGTGCATCACTATTTTAAAGACAATTGGCATTCAAGTTGACAACCTTTTTAAGAAAAGCTTTGGGCAGCTTGCTTGATCATGTGTAATGATGGTATTTCATTTTTTGCTGCTATTTCTGAGTGTTTCAGCATGAACGCTTCATTAAACTTCAGTAACCAGTGAGCAAATCCCCTTATTATCATAATATTTGCATAGGTTTCTAGAGGAATTTCTATGTAGAGATCAGTGCCCAACAGGCACTAAGATATTTTGCGAAAAAATACACTAAAATACTGAATATATGAAATACGTGTTTATATGAAAGACAAAATAATTAATTAAAAGCAAATAATTATCATTAAAAGATCTCTGAGATATTCCCTATTAAAGGGTAAACTATTTTTTTTAAAAAGGTCACATCTGACAATATGAAGTTCACTCTCTTTTCAACTGACTTTACAATAACTTTCCACTTCTCATCTCCTGCTCTCCATTACACTGTGAGTCTCTCTGGCTGGTGGAGAGCTGCAGAGAGAGGGGCTTGTGGTCAGAAGAGGCCCAGCACCCTCCCTTACAGGACTGACTCCCTGCATCTGCTGGGCCCCTTCAGTTCACTCAACCCGTTAGCAGATGTAAATTAAAATGTTGGACTGCAAGGATGACGTGTTTCTTCCGTCTCTCTGTCTGTGTGTGTGTGTGTGCCTGTGTGTTCACATCTGTAGAACTGTAGTGTGGACCCCAGCGGTTGAAACTCAAACCTCCACTGGGATGAAAGTAATGTGGAGAG
>NW_015555781.1:3823613-3849436 GCF_001515605.1 Sinocyclocheilus anshuiensis | reverse complement strand
TATTTAACGCGCATCTTGTCAGAAAGCCGGTTCTGTAATCAGCGGTAAATCTCCATCACCTGCGTGCTTTCACATTGAGCAGCATTAACTACACAGAGCCGTTGTTCACTGAGGAGCTGCGCAAAAAATCGCGCGAATATGAACGTGGTTTAGCGCAGCGGCTCATCAGTGAACAACGGCTCTGTGTAGTTAATGCTGCTCAATGTGAAAGCACGCAGGTGATGCGTGATAGCTTCTAGATAGCTTCTTAATCAGTCAATCAAGCATTATGATAAGGGGTGGAAAATTTCCAATAAATTTACGGAAATGTTCTGGAAATGCTCCATGGGAACTTTATCTGGGGAATTTTGGAAATATTCCAAGTTGGAAACTTACCAGGAATTTATGAGAATTTCACACCTCAACAGGTGGCGTAAATCACTCTACGACACAGGAGAATATATACAGGTTCACAAACTCCACAGCAACCACAAGAAGAGAAAACAGGACAGGAACAGACACACCCGGTGGTACCACCGCCAACATCAACATCTCTATCATAACTGACAACAGCCTAAATGCCACAAACAACAGATCAAACAAAAATGACACAGAAAACAAAGTGAGGCCTTCATGTCTGAACCCAAAACCAGGAAATCATTCTCGGCCATCCAAGCTGGTCTGTTTCCTCACATTGTGGACTTTAGCAATGACCGCCACCATATTTCTAGGAATAACTATTTTCCTTTGGGTGCGTCTGTCAGTCTCCAAAAAAAAGATGAAGCGGAGAGTAAAACGAGGTCAGACGTGTGAGAAGGAGAGCCTCTGGGCCGAGCCCAAAGCATCGGTGCAGGACAGAGTGGAGTTCTGGTACGTCAATGGATCCACGCTGGAGGCCGACAGGAAGGAGAAGGACAGGAGGAGGATGAAGAGGAGAGGACGGGAACAGGATAATGAGGAGAACAGCCTGTGGATTCAGCCTAGAGTGACTGTGGAAGACATAACAGAGTTCTGGTACGCAAACAGACACATGAAGGAGGAGAGGACAGAGGACACGTAGTTACAAACTTTGAAAGGCTTCAAAGGAAACTATTTGGACTATTACTAAAATTGGACTAAAACAGAAGGGGATTTTGATGGAGCCTTTATTTGAGTTACTAAAAAAGTCTGAATAAGAAGTCTGAATGTTGTGTTTGTGATCCTACATGCACCTTTAATTGTCAGAAGGATTTGTGTTCAGCTGTGCACAAAAAAATAAATAAAAATAAAAAAGACAAACTCTAGGTTGGTTGAACTATTGCATATAGACAAAGCTGACATTAAATAATGAATTAAACAGAAAGAGCCTATGCTGCCATCACATGCTAATCGTAAATATGAGTTTCCCAAGCAGAAACTGGACATAAATGGCCTTTTAAAAGTCATATATTTAGATAATTGTGATTAGGGTTGCAGAGGGGCGGAAAACTTTCTATGGGAACTTCGTCTGGGGAATTTTGGAAATATTCCAAATATTATTTATATTCCAGTTTATGGGAATTTTGGGGAATTTATGGGAATTAATTGGAAATTTGGGGAAATTTATAAAACTGTATCATATACAAACATAAATATAAACATTTTGTTTGAGCGTAAGCTGACATGCATGCAAACTAATACAAATTTTTAAAATTAAATTTTTTGATTTTTTTTGGGAATCTGTGATGCTTTTTTCAGGATTTATTGATGAATAAAAACTTAAAAACAGTGTTTTTTCAAAATATAAATCTTTTCTAAAAATATAAGTCTTTACTTTTACTTTTTATTAATTTAACACATCCTTGTTAAATAAAAGTATTAATTTCTTTCAAAAAAGAGAAAAACAAAATGTTTTGACCCCAAACATTTGAATGGTAGTGTATTGTTAAAAAAGGATTTCTATTTTAAATAAATGCTGTTCTTTTTTTTAACTCTTTATTTATCAAAGAATCCTGGAAAAAAGAATCACAGGTGATAAAAAATTATTAAGCAGCATAACTGTTTCCAAAATTGATAATAAATCAGCATATTAGAATGATTTCTAAAGAATCATGTGACAATGAAGACTGGAGTATTGATGTTCAAAATTCAGCTTTGCATCACAGAAATACATTATATTTTAAAATATATGAAAACAGAAAACCATTATTTTAAATTGTAATACCGGTAATATGGCGCAATATTACTGTTTTGTTCTGTATTTTTGATCAAACAAATGAAGGCTTGATGAGCAAAAGCAATGCAATGTTTAAAAACATAAAAAAATAGTAATGTGTCCAAACTTTTGACCAATACTGTACTTCTGTATGATAACAGAAATTTGGCTAGAAGAAAGAGCATCACAGCTTGAGCTAGCTAGCACTAACCTAGCCTCATAAATTGTCAATGAAATAAACTAACTCGCTTAGATTTTTCATATCTTGATTTACTGGCTAGCTAGCGACTGTATAAACACTTTTGGTATTTAATAGTTAAACTTGAATTTCATAGATCAAATATATTTAGAATATCAAATCTTAGATGAAGTCTTTGGGCTCAAATGCAGCAAGTGTGGCTTCAGAGAAAATGGAGGGGAATCCCCCCTTTGGTGACTAAGGGGTATTGTGTGGGGGGTCATTTTTAGACTTTTGTTTTATTATTATCATCATCTCACCTAAATGTTTGTTCAGTCAGTGTATTTGTTTTTACAATGGTATAATTTAGTTGCACAGTATATTAAACACAGCACAAGGAAGTTTTAAACATAATTGTTTGTAATATTCATGTAATTTACATGAATACTCACCAAGATGGACATGTTGATATTTTATGTGCAGGATTTAAGAAATTATTTGTGCATGTTATGGAGGAATGCACAGTGCATGCAGGGGGTGTGGCCTGCACTAAGCAGTGTGCTGTGTGCATGTGATTAAGCAATGTGCAGGGTAGTAATTCAACTGAAATTGCATTAAATCTGGTAGTTTCAACCAAAATTATGCTGCAAGATTTTTTCCCAGTTCCTGCAATTTTGCAAATTCCCAGTTTATTCCTATTAATTCCCGTTAATTCCCATGGAAAGTTTCCAGTCTTGAAAATTCCCGGAATTTTACAACCCTAATTATGATATTATGATAATTAAGCACTATTTCATGAAATAAATTTAGAACTTTAGTGATTAGAACTAAAACTTGGTAAGCATGTATGAATGCATATTTGTCATTTTAGCTGAACTTAGGACTGGTGGTGGTGCTTAAGATATTGTTGGTCATTCAGAGTTTCTGTAAAAAAAATTGAATTGAGAATAGTAATAGATAATACTAATTATTATTAAAAGATAATGCTACTACTAATTTTACTAATATACTAACAATATAAAACGCGCTAAGGATTGATGAGCTGCTGGGTTCATGAATATTAATCACGTTGTCAGCATATTTTTTTGTATATTCCATTAATATTCTGCATATGTCACCTCATACAGTTCAGGAGAAAAAAACTTTAGGTGTCCTGGATGTTTTCATGTGTTATGTTCCTAATAAAGTATTCAGCCAACTGGCAGGTAGTTTTATTCACTTGCCAATGTCCATTTTCTCGCATTAGCAACTCGCCAAGTGTTAATTCTGGACCCTGAATTGAAATACAAGGCTGGGACTTGGGAATATTCCAATAGTGCCCCCCAAAATCATCCAGATGATGACACTTAACCATAACTTAACTCCCTAGGAGCTTCCAACCCGGCTCTGGGCAGATAACAGCTCATTTGAAACTAGGGTTGGGTATCGTTTGGGTTTTTTTTCGATACCGGTGCCAAATCGATACTTTTAAACTGTTTCGGTGCCTGAACCGATACTTATTAAAAAATTAATTAATTAATTGGTACCGAGAACCGTGGATTTTCACTGGTATTGGTACCGAATACTGACATTTTGGTACCATGACAACACTAGTGAAAACGGTGTAGGAGCAGGCGGCAATGGTCAGAGATTCAGCGGGAATGGGATTAACCAATCTCTCATTGGTTTTGTGGGGCCACATTTTTGACTACAGGGTCAATGCCATGGAAGAGGGTCCATTTTGAACTATCGTTCAAATGTTTGGGGTCAATAAGATTTTTTTTTAAGAAATTAATACTTTTATTGAGCAAAGATGAATTCCTGAATTCAGAAAATCCTGAAAACATTGCTAATGTTAAAAAAATGTTTCTTGGGCAGCAAATCAGATCAAAATTATATTTGAATGATTTCTGAAGGATCATGTGACACTGAAGACTGGAGTAATGATGCTGAAAGTAAAATGATCTAATATTTTAAGCGACTTACTGACCTTGACACCCAATCCTGAGGGTCTGCAGGGGTCCTCTCTATGATATCATTTCCATCATATTATTTTATTTTATTTATTTTATTATTATTATTTATGACATAATAGATCCAGATAAAAAGCATCATGTCATTGGCATAAATAAATTCTGATATTCTTTGTAGCTTATTCTTTTAAAAAAAACTGCCCACTTAGACTGTCTGACAGATATGTAACGCAATAAACCAATTTTGCTATTGTTGTATATATTTTTTGAAACCACCTTTGCATCATAAGCATACCTATGATCACTATGATCAATCATTTGTGCTAAGTAGGCAGCTCACTAGGTTGTGGACCTCCTGTGACCTCTCATCTACACTCCTGTGTTAAAAAAACACAACTGTCAGACCTACACAAGCAGCTGAGAGAGAGAGAGAGAAGATGACTGGAAAGAGAAAGAGGGAGGAAGAGAAATGTGTATTCATAGATTTCAGCAGAGAGATAACCAAATAAGGCAACAGCATAAAGAAGAGACTGATCTTGAGAAAGAAAGTAGCTGAAAAGATAGACAGAGGAGACAGAGGTATGGTGGAAATAACAAACAACAGCACGACCAACGAAAAAAAAAAAACACAAGATGAAGAGATGATTAACTGATAAAGAAAGGTCACGAATTGCTGAGATTTGCTAAAGGGGCCATATCATGGAAAGCTGAACTTTCTTTGGTTTTTAAAAATAAGAGTTTGATGTTGTACTAGTACATTGACATACTTTAATGTTCACGAAGCAAAGCTCCTTAACCACAGTCCACTCAGTCTTTATGGAAACTAAGCTGCAAAAATGGGTCATTCAGAAATCATGATGATATTGACGTCACAATCCATGAGCACTTTAACATATGACCACCCACGTTTGGCCCAGACTGATGAACAACACGTATGTGGAAGCTATCCTGCACTCCTTTCAAAGTCGGATGTGGGATACTTTACATTTCCTACTTGCGCCCATAAATTCGTTCCACTGCCCAATGAAACAGCTGTCATTATCGCGAACGATTTCATAATCGCGCAATAAAATCGTAGACTATTTTTTTTCGTAACTTGTCAGTGAACTACGGCTATGTGTAGTAAATTCTGCTCCATCTGAAAGCACGTGATGATGATTTCCTGCCGATTACAGAACCGGCTTTTTTAACAAAATGCGCATGACAATCGCATTCGATTAATCGTGCAGCCCTACTTGGAACAAGACGTATAAAGAAACAAAATGGCAGCACTACTGTAAACATTGCAGGTCAACAAAGAAGAACAATCTGTGTAGGATAAATGATGCTGTGCAATGCTAACATTTGTCTTTAGATGTCCGATTATCAAAAGAGAGGCTCATTTACCATGTTTTACACAACTGTCTCTGAAAATGTTTGCTAAGCAGGATATATTGTCATGTAATGTAGGACTCACTTTGACTCACTGAGCACGTTTACATGCACACCAGTAAGCTGATAACTGAGCGCGTTTACATGCACACCAGTAAGCTGATAACTCACAAATATCAGCTTATTAAAATAACCTGTTTTCCCCGTTTACATGCACATCAGTACCCTGACAACGCAAGTAAGCTGCGTTTACATGACTTCATTAATAAATCAGGTTATTTCCCTGTAGTGACGTCAAAATATAAACATTTGCATATCTGACTCCGAGTATTCCATACATTTGTCAGTTGTGATGTTAAATTAAGCTTGCAACATGTCAGGAAACTTACAGCTCATATATTATCCTCTCATGCAGTTATAAACACAGATAGATCCAGATCTATCTGGATGCTGCCATGTTTGCTTGTTATCATACACTACCATACAAAAGTGAGGGGTCAGATAATATTGTTGAAAGTCTCTTACGCTCACCAAGGCTACATTTATGTGATCAAAAATTTTGCAAAATAGTATTACAACTGCTACAATTTTGGTCAATTTAATGCATTCTTGCTGAATAAAACTAGTAAGTTCTTTCAAAAAAAAACAAAACTTTCAACTAAATTTTGTACATTATGTTTATTATTATGTCCTTAATTATGTCCTTTAAAAACTAAAACATGAATTCTGATGGATAACTAATGAAGAATATGACAGGAGCGGGTAGACGTGAGAAAATGAGAAAAATTAGTCCATACATTTGTCAGCTGTGATGTTAAATTAAGCTTGCAACATGTCAGGAAACTTACAGCTCATATATTATCCTCTCATGCAGTTATAAACACAGATAGATCCAGATCTATCTGGATGCTGCCATGTTTGCTTGTTATCATACACTACCATACAAAAGTGAGGGGTCAGATAATATTGTTGAAAGTCTCTTACGCTCACCAAGGCTACATTTATGTGATCAAAAATTTTGCAAAATAGTATTACAACTGCTACAATTTTGGTCAATTTAATGCATTCTTGCTGAATAAAACTAGTAAGTTCTTTCAAAAAAAAACAAAACTTTCAACTAAATTTTGTACATTATGTTTATTATTATGTCCTTAATTATGTCCTTTAAAAACTAAAACATGAATTCTGATGGATAACTAATGAAGAATATGACAGGAGCGGGTAGACGTGAGAAAATGAGAAAAATTAGTTGTGTTAGGAGAGTTGTCCGCCCTGCCCTCAGGCTGCTGCTGTTACCCTACGCTCGAATTATCTCTTCATCAGCCGCTCCAGCTAGGCAAGTCCCAGGCTTCAATCCCGGCCTGCCTGGACACACTTCCCTTGGGAAAAGCATCTTATCCCTTAACACACTCAGAGAGAGCGATGTTTGTGCTTACAGGGCAAGGGTTGCATGTTCACTCATATACAGAATGTGAGCCTGTTAAACTGTGTATTAATAATGATAAACAAGTTTGCAAGTTGTTAAGGGGAAACCAATAAACCCATAATATCCAAACACAAAGATATGCAAAAAAGGCTGACAGTGCATGGACTGTGATAAGGACTAACCGGCCTTGTTCCACCATCTTGAACGAAGAATAAAAACGACACTTGTTTTCATTTTGTCATTTTTTTCAACGTGTCAATGTGTAAAAATTACTGATAACCAAGCACATTAAAATTAATAAAGAAGGTGTTATTTTAAATCATAATCCATTATTTAGGCTATTGTTGGCTTAATCTAAAGCTTGATAAATGTCAAAAAGTTGGCAAAATTTGTAGAAAAGATGAAGAGAAATTGCTTATGATGCTAGAATTAATCTTTTTTTTTTAACAAATGAATCTGTTCGAACTAATCTGTTAAGTGAATCATTCCCTTATAATAGACAGACTGGTTGCCATCTACTGATATAACCTACAGAAAGGATTACTGAACAAATCTCTGTACAAATCTTTTCAGTAAAGATTCAAATCACTAGAATGAATAAACTGTGGACAAATGACCTCATGCCCAAAGAGTTATAGCTAAATACACAGTCTGATCTGTCTTCTCTTCCTTCCTCTCTCTCTTCCACACACACCAGCTGTGTACCATCAATAAGCTGAGCTGCATTAGCTGCTGTGTTCTGCTGAAAGAGAGAGTCATTGTGTGAATCTCCTCACAGCACAACAGCCCTGTGCCCTGCCCAACTATTCCTTTAATTCTGCTCTCGTCTCCCAGTCTCTCACAGGAATGTACTCCAGTGGGAAGAGAGGCATTTTCATCATACTTACAAAAATTGCCCTCTGCCCACTCTGTCCTGACAGAAATGGAAAGTTTTGGCTTTTGCTCTGTTATTACAATCAAACATTTTATGGACTGAAATTTTCAAAATTGTAGAAAGCTTAAACACACACACACACACACACACACCTGTTATATTTTCTGTTATGTAGTAAATGTTTATTGCATTATTTCAGTGTTGCGTCTTTGTATTTATATTTGAGTAGTGGCCATGTTTTATTAACAGGCCACTTATGATTAACTCTAATTTTTCATATGGCTTTTTATTTTACTACTAGTAATTTATCATGGGGGTTATAGGTGCTTTTTAAGGTACAAAGCATATTTTGGTACTTCGAGTAGCCTAATGTGCCGTCTTGTAGCCTAATACCAGAAACATTGTCACCATATTTTTTAGGGCGAATTTCTCATTAAAAATATAGCCTACTAACTGTAATGAATATTCATTGTAGAAACCCATTATTTGAAACAGTTTTAGATGAAGTATAACATCACACTACAGGATGCTTAATGCCTGAAATTTCAAATCAGCTACCCTAATACCACAATTTTACAGCAGTGACTGTAAAAATAACTATTTTAGTAGAAACAATAGTTGCTGTGGTACGTTTTTGTAAGGGGAATGTAGTATGAATGACTGTAACCCAACAGGAAACTCGTATACACAAACACGCTTCCAAAAAATAAACTCATGAGTCCATCAGTCCGATGAGCTGCTGATAGAGATGGGTGGTCAGGGTCACTGAGTCACTGTCATGGCTATTCCCATCAAACACAGGATACTGGATTGACTGCAGGCTACCGAGACAGTCAAATGACTAACAAGAGCACTTCTGTAATGGTTCATCAGGTTCACTTTAGGTTATACAGACAGACACAGGGGGAGAAGGAGAGCGCGAGAGAGAAAGAGATCAATAAGCAGCCATTATGTGAGTGCTGTCATCCACTGCGAACAGCGGTGGAGGCCAACGCCCATCTGGGACTCTGCATTCAACATCTAAAGCCTACAGCGATCATTCTTCAAATCAGTCCCAATAATAGGCTACTGCAGTGAATAACAGCATACTGCTCACACGTTTTATACTGTGCCCCTGCATTTCAATACAATTAGTCAGCGTTATCTGAAGGGTGGAGCGTTACTGAAGCAGATTCATAACTATAGCTCAGCACTGTTTTAATGTATGTCACAGGAAGCCACTGTTGTGCTATTGAGGAGAACTGTTCGATTAGTTCAGTTATCAACTGTTATTCTCTTCTTCTGTTTTTGTAAATCACTGGTGTGTGTCATGTCGCCCCACCCAGACCATCAGGCTTCTCAGAAAGGAAGCCTTTCTAAATTTGGGTTTGTAGCGTCATGGATCGGTGTACATCAATTCCTGATTCACCGCACAATTTCCTGAACTCACAGAAGCATTGAACTGGCATGAGATGAGAGAGGATCTAAAACACTCCCCTCTGTGTCAGTCTGACCAATTGAAATCCTGAATCACTCTTAATGAACATCCCTCATAATGGATTTGAGTATCTTCTAAAAGGAGATCTATCAGGCTATCTTTGCATTCGTTTCATCTATTCATCTAACCATCTATCCATCCATCCTTCTATTTGTATCAAACCTGATGATCATGTTCTCCTGCATGATTTGATGTGATTCAAAGACCATCTTGAGATTAAGTGGAAGAACATCTGACCTTCTGTACAAAAAGTGATCAATGTCACTCATTTTCTTTAGTGATTAGTGACCCATGCATATTGTAGAATGTGAAATATTTTTTTTATTTTACATAATTACTGACTTACAATTTTTGACATTTTAAAAATCATAGTTTTTGATTATGATTATAGGCATTTAGACCGCACTGAATATTGCCAAGGACACTTTAAATTGATCAGAAGTAACAATAAAGATAGGCCTGTCACAATAATCAATATATCGACTTATCGCGCAATATATGTACATGACCTCAATAATTTTTGGTGACGCAATATATCGCCAATTATATTTACTTAAAAATTAATGTCACCGTGTTTTTTACATTCCACTTGCGCCTGTGTCTTTTGCAGCTTCTCGTACATAACATGGTGTAGTTATGAGGTGCTAGTTCAAATAAAAAAAATCCTTCTACAAAAAAAGTTTCAAATGACAATAATATCGCTTATCGCAATTATTTCTGGGGCAATATATCGCACAACAAAAAGTTGTTATCGTGACTGGCCTAAATATAGATATTTATAATGAAAAAAAAAAAAAAAAGATTTGTATTTTAAATAAATGGTGTTCTCTTTAACTTCCTATTCATGGTTTCCACAAAAATATGAAGCAGCAGTTTTCAACATTGATAATAATAATAAGAAATGTTTCTTAAGCAGCAAAGATCTAGGCTGAAGTCTTCTAATGAAACAGCAATCAATGGCATTTTTAAAGCAGTGGAGGAAATCACAGTTGTGTAATGTTTCTTTGCATGATTAATAGATCATGCAAATTAATTAAATAATATAGATCATGCAATAATTAAGTAACAGACTGACAAAACAATTGTTTTGAATGTGTTCATTAGAGTCTGTTCATGATGTTTGTGAACACTAAATGCAGACTGCTGATCTCTTTAAATGAAGTGAAGTGTGTTCTCATGTTCTCTTCCCTCTCCATCTTTCCTCCCCTCCTCTCTGCCTAACCGCTCTGTGATAATTGAATCAGGGTTCAATAAGGCATGACTGAGAGAGAGCAGCACATTCACTCTCTCACACACACTCGTACCAGACCCTCTGAGCAAAACAACACCAGACTATATTTATCAAGTGTATTTGGGTCCATAATGAGAAAATAGCATCTTTCTTTCTAATCTCCCTCCCTGATCTTTTCTTGTTCTCTGTAAATATCTTCCCTCTCTCTTTCTCTGTGTGGGTTGGGGACAGGGGCTAGATTCATGTCATATTCACACACAGACTCAATTCCTCAAATAAATTACTTTACTGTCACACTCTAAGAGATTATAATGCCACCACTGTAAATAATATTATAACTTTTACATTGTCACATAATGGATGCTGAAGTGAGTAAAAAAACAAAAAAAAACAAAGAACAAATCAACAACAAGCCTAACAGGTCTGTTAACATACAGAATCTCTGAAACATTAACGCGAGTGTCAATCATTTTAAATAAAGATACAACAAGCCCATTTTTTCAAGCAAAACGCTTCACAAAGGTCTGTCAGTTTGTCAGGTTTGTCACAACTAGTTGTTTTTGTTAAAGCAAACCATTAAATTCACAGCATTCACTACAGACTTGCCTTTTCCTCACTGACATCTAAATATAGATTATAGATATATAATATTGTAGTGTCTATATTATAGATCAGCAACTCGTCTATCATTCATATTCTCAGAACTAATATCGAACTAGTTTCAATATTTCCATCTAGGCCTGTAACGATAACAACTTTGTGTTGTGCGATATATTGCACCAGAAATAATTGAGATAAGCGATATTATTGTCATTTTAAAGACCATTTTATGCCAATGAATATATAATCATAATATAACAGCATAATAATGCAGGAAGCCTACACACTTCCAAATGACAACAAACTTTTAATTTTTAAGAGTGTTTAGATCATGGAAATTAAGTTTCAAATTATTAGATAACTTGAATAAATAGAAAATAAACATTTTCTAACAAAAAGTGCAAAGTATAAATGATTTTAGCAAATGGCTGCAATATAACAAAGAGTGAAAAATTTAAGGGGGTCTGAATACTTTCCGTACCCACTGTATATTTCGCGATAAGTCGATATATTGATTATTGCGACAGGCCTATTTCCATCTCCACTTGTAGGGCACAAAGTGATGAACTACACCTGTGGTTAACCTGACAGGACACCTGTGTTAACTTGAGAAGAACCGACTTCATACATCCACTAAAAATCCTTTTGACACCAAAATGGCTCAGAAAAGAATCAGGTAAAAATGTATTGCCAATTAGGTTTACACAAACTTGGAATTTGTGACAAAAATTTCTGACAAAAGAAGCTTCCAGATTTGATAATTTAGACATTTTAAGCGTCTAAATAATTTTGGTGCATATCAAGATCCCTTTACTTACACCCTTTACTAAAAATAAAGGTGCTTCACGATGCCATAGAAGAACCTTTTTTTGTCTAAATGGTTCCATAAAGAACCTTTAACATCTGACGAACCTTTCTGTTTCACAAAGTGTTATTGACACACTATTTTCCTATTTAATACTGTAAAGTTGCTTTGACACAATCTGTATTGTTAAAAGCGCTATATAAATAAAGGTGATAAAAGGTTCTTTGTGGTGAAAGAAGGTTCTTCAGATTATAAAAAGGTAAGAAAGAGATGGTTCTTGAAAGAACCTTTGACTGAATGGTTCTTTGTGGAACCAAAAATGGTACTTCGATGGCATTGCTGTGAAGAACCTTTTAAGCACCTTTATTTTTAAGAGTGTATGTCACTGAACAGTGGTAAAATCTTTAGTTAAGAAGACACAGGTAACTGAACAGACATAATAAGAGAAATTATAGAATACAATCTATTGCTAACGATGCACGAAAACCATTTAGTCTTGATACGCATAAACATTCTTTCCGTCCTCATTTCACATCAAAAGGGTCCAATAAAAGAGCAGAGGAAAACCTCTGATTGTAAAACAAGAATTATGATGAAGAAAAGATCTGAGACATACAATAAAGCTATTGCCCTGGGTGATGTTGTAATATGCGGTTACACACACGGACAACACACACATACACACTCTCTCACTCAAATATACAGTGGTTTACAAATAAATGGTTCCTCTTTCCCTCCTCATAAATAAAAACAGACATACAGATGAAGGAGACTAGCCTGCTTGGAGAAAGAAATGTCCAGAAAGAAAATAGACAATTAATTTCTAGGTGTAAACCTGTCAGTAGTCAAGCAGATCAAACAGCATGAACCAGCAAAGAACTCATTTACAAAATAATTTTGAATCTCAATTCATATAATATCTATACTAAAAACAACAGAATACATTATGCGATATTATGGTTTAAATCAATAATCAGTTTCACCAATATCAGTTCTTTAATATCAGATCTACAGTTAAATGCATTTATCTGTAAATGCATTCAGGTGGTTTCTAAAGGAATAATTTTTAAATAATAATAATGCAACAGCCATGTTACATGCAAAAATGAGAAACAATTTTGTTAATAATACCAATTTTATAACGGTTACATTTATTAATAATTATAAAAGTCGATTCTGCACATCAGACATAAAAAGAATTACCTGTATCAAATATTTAAAAACAATCAGCCTGTTTCTAATTATGACGAGCATTTTAACTTAAACTTTATCGTTTACACACACATAAAAAAAAAAGATATTTACCGCACATGCACAGAAAAACAAGACTGGTGATTTTGTAGTTGAATCATTGATAAAAACGTGAATTACGTGTGCAGTGATTGATTGACAGGCTGTGCAGCTGAATCATGAGCTCACAGCAGCGTTGACAACAACAATGTGCTTTTTTATGTTACAGTACTACCATTTCAGTCGTTCATACACGCTTCATAAACCACTGAAGTGTAAAATGCGATAATTTACCCAAGCGGGCGGTTAAAAAGAGTTTCAGTAGGAATTGCGGTGTCATCTGTTTGTACACACTGTAGCCACGCTACTAAATCCTCTTAGGATATCATGCTCTCTGACTAATGCTACACTGTTTAACACACACGCTGATGTTCAACTCGACTTGAAAAAGGAGGAAAAGTCTTGCACTTACTTCGTTTTCTGGATACGGAGGTATTCCAACAAGGCAAAATGCAACTCCATTCATTGGACAGTTTAACTTGTTTTGCAGGGGGATACCGAGGGGGGGTCGCGATTAAGATGTGTGTAAACTAAGTCTGCTGTGAGCGATTTATATTGGACCGTGGCTTTCACCTATCCAGTTTTCTTCCGTCCACTCGCCCCTTTCCCGTTGTTTGGGCTTCCCGCAGTGCCCTCCCTCTTCCCTCACCCCGATGCAAATCCGTTCAGTTCTTCCACCGGCCTGTCCCACTACAGCACTACGCGCTGGATTAATGTGTTGTACAGTCATTTGTTGTAACGCGACGCGAGTGGCGCGACGCTCCCTCTGGCGGCAGCATGCGGCCATTACGTGAAACGCCGCTTTGCGTTTGCGTTCGGAAACTATGACGTAGCAGCAGGACGCGTGACGGGCGCCAGAGCGCGGTGCGTTCAAGGCCATGAAAACAAAGACCTCTTTGTACCCAGATAAAAAGATAGACGGGAACAAAAAGACATAACAGAAAAGGGGAAGGAGAGTAAAGTATGAGTGTGTAGAGAGAGATACAACTACTAAAACAGCTCTATATGTTACTAGTAGCGAGCTACCTTTACAAAAAGGACGTGGTACCAAGGTAAAGTGATGGAATCAGATGATAATACCATGGTATTACATGTTTAGACCTACAGGGGTTTTTACATGTTTATTCCCCCCGCCAGTGAACCATGATATTCTTGGGCTACCATGTAAAACCACATTAAATACATTTCAGTATCATGATACATAAATACATTCAGTATCATGATGCAGTTTTTATTTAATGGTACAACCATGGCACCCACCAACAACCCCCCCCAAAAAAAATACTATTTACTCAGTCACAATTTAGAAAAAAAGTATGACATTATAATTACTAAATAACTAAAAATCAATTCTACATCTCAAATATAAAAAATGCCTGTATCAATAATGATAGAGTTCATTTTTATATTACGATAATCATTTTATCATAAAATAATTCTACACTTAAAGTTTATTGTTTGCCATAAAAAGATTTTAAAGATATATTTTGAGATATGCACAGAAAACATACAACACATGAGCACTGAAAACATGACTTTGTAGTTAGTAGTTGACATGTGCAGTGATTGACGGGCTTGCAGTAAAACCATGGTAGCTAAAAAACATGGTATTACCATGGAGATTTTGTTAGTGTATTCTGACTCATACTGTGTCTCAGAGGTACTAAATGACTGTTTACTAAAGAAGAAATCATGGCAAAAATAATTTTCTCTGAAAGACTGACACAGCATGGGATGGTTATGAATCGTGCAGGGAGGGAAATGGGAGCTGCGGTCAGAGGTTACAGATGGGGAAGTATAGCCAGTGCAACCTGCAGAATGTGACAATTAAACATACAGTCGCTTCAGTCTAGAGCTCTGCAGGTCACGCTGTGGTCGTGACAGATCAATCAATGAGATGCAGGCAAACAGACGAGCAAATGTAGTATTGATTTAAAGGCCATTGCTTTAGACTGGTCATTTTACCACAGAAAAAATACAATGCTGGATTTAGAGTCAGAAACGATGAATAAAAATAGCTCACAAAAGCGTTCATGTTTGTGTTTTTCAGCCTTGACTTCCCTGAAGAACTGAAGCTGACTGTTTTTGGTATGTTAGTTTGATTTGTGGGAAGACTTGGGTGTGAAATGACTGTCAAGTAAATACAGTAGGAAGTCGACTCAAGCTGGCTCATTGTTATTGGCCGACCGGCGGCACATTGACAAAGCTGCCTGGAGACATGGCAAACAGTGACCTCACTTCTTTGCTCATTTAGATCAAGTTAAGAAACTCAGCGGAGGAGTACATTAGGTCACAGCAGGACAAAGACAAAGCAAAACCTCTCTTTTGTATGCTGTCTTGTTGGTTAAGCCGAACTGTATTGAATTGAAGAGTTTGGGAGCTCTGGAAAGCTGCAGACCATCAGCCAGCACCTTAAAGTTTCACGTCCTCAGGGCACTGCGAAACACACTGCTGGTGCTGCAGAAAACACAGAGAACGTGGCACTGGGCCCTTCCACTTCAGCCCATGTGGCTGTCATTAGAGAGACAGAAAGAAAAAGAGACATGCTTTTGCAATACTCCAAGCTCCTTTGTTTCTTGTAATGGCTGCTGAAAATTCAGCTTTGCCATCTAAGAAACATCAATTAAATTTTTAAATATATTAAAATAAAAAAAAATGTTATTTTAAATTGCAATAATATTTCACAATATTGCTGTTTTTACTGTATTTTTGGTCAAATAAATTCAGCCTTGGTGAGCATAAGAGACTTCTTTCAAAAACATTGTAAAAAACATTGTTTGTGTGTTTTACAAATCTTCCCAACCTCAAACTTTTGAACGGTAGTGTAACTTTAATGTGTGGTGTGTATGTGCCCGTGCTTGTGTGAGAGAGAATCCCCTCCAGTGCTCATTATCCTCTCTTACCACCAAACCAGATCAAATTATCCCAATAACCCCCGCAAGCCACAAGATAAGAGGAGATAGAGTGATTGGGAGACTGTAGCTCTGTGCCAAAACACAGCCACATGTAGGTTATTTTTCACATAATTTCCATTCTGCTGCCCCTTTGCTTATTAAGCTCTTTTGGGCTCAAAATGTTAATGATGCTTATAGTCACTGTTATGCATTGTACCGTTGTTAAAGTCACTGTTATGCATTGTACCAAAACATTTTTTAAATGAACCTTGTGGCTCCAGTGCTGCAAAGAGTCCTTCCCATGTGCTTCTCTCATCATCATCATCCAACCCAGCAGCTACACTTAGTGTGTTTTTATGTAATGATCTAATGTTATACTATAAATTCAAGCTGTGTGGGTCTTTCCCGCTCTTTTATGAAGATGTACAGTGGGGTTCAAATAGAGTCCCATAATGAAAATGCCTAAAAAAAAAATTATTTCTAATTTAGTACGTCCAACCCAGCAGCTACACTTAGTGTGTTTTTATGTAATGATCTAATGTTATACTATAAATTCAAGCTGTGTGGGTCTTTCCCGCTCTTTTATGAAGATGTACAGTGGGGTTCAAATAGAGTCCCATAATGAAAATGCCTAAAAAAAAAAATATTTCTAGTTTAGTACTTTTTTACATTAGAATTTATATTAAGAGCATAACAATTACATGAATTTCTGAATGTGTCTGTATTTGCTTTAATAAACAGCAGCACTCGAGCTGCAGGAACTCCACAAGTTTAATATTTAGGTCATATGAAACAGCATGATTTGAAACGATTCAAAGAGCATCTTCTATCAAATTGATCTATCAAACATCAATGACACTCATTTACTTCATTTAATTTCATTTAATTAAATGACCTATTCATTTTATGTCATGTTCCTTTGTTTATACTTTCTAAAAATCATCCCAAAGCCTTTTGTGTATTTCCAAGTTTAAATAAAATTTTAAAATCCCAGATTAATATTGACTCATGTGGTTGAACCCCACTGTATGTGCCTGGTACAGAAGGGGTTCACGACCCCATGTCTTCTGTGGTCCCTACAACCTGTCTTAAATCTACGTTGTTCAGTTTCTTCAATCATGAAGAGAAGCCATGCTTTGTTGTGGAAGACTGATACATTTTGTGTGTTTTACAAATTACTAGGCTAAAGAAAGAAAGAGACATTATTATACTAAACCAGCAACACTTACTCAAATCTGACTTATATAAAAAGATAGATAAAAACATAATTATACAAGTGTTGACTACTTGCTATAAATATTTAATGTATTTGAGGCCCTTAGAAAGCAGTGTTTATATATAGTATGTGTATATGAATGTGCAGCAGAAACATCTGTGATACTGTGCTAAATTATCCCTGGAGGAAAGAAGAAAGCACTAAAAGGTAAAAATAACTGGAGTGAGAGGAAATGCTCTGGATGGTACTGTATTGTGTTACATGAACTACCATTTTCTCTATTTATGAGCTGTGATGAGGATACTGAGGCTGTTTTTGGTCACTGAGACCATCTCATGGTGTTTGTAAAGCACTAACGTCCTGTTTCCTCATAATTCACATGTGATATAGCATACATAGCACTATTTCCTTTCTCTTTACATCACTTCCTCAGGGCTAAAGGTCAGACACCAAAGGGATGATGCTTCTGACTGACTCCTACACGTTCAAAAACATCCATACATGCACAGCCATATGAATACAGTGTTTTTGAAATGTTCATGTGCTATTTTAGCACAGAGAAAATAGATATCAAATATTAGAAGAAACATTATTGTTTCTACTTTTGGGTTAAAGTTCATTAAATGAGCTCCTTTGAGTCATCACTAACATTTACAAAAATGTCTGCATATAATAACCTAATATCCTGTTCAATCCATCTGCCAATCAGAATGGTCCCAGGCACTGCTTTAAAGCGAGCTGACTCTGTTAAATCCATTAAGATCTGGAAAGAGCGTCATCTGTAAAACATATCTCAGAAGTACATGCCAGTTTCTTCAAAGCCAGACAGTCCATGCTCCATTTAAGAGCAATAGTTTTGCCCCATAACCTCCCTTATAATTTACTGCAACTACAAAAACACTGTTTACATTATAATCTATCAGTAATGTTAGTTAGTTTGCTAATATGAGGCCGTTTTCTGCTACCATGTGGAAACACATGCAGATTAAACATGGGAACATCTGCTTCGGTGAGCACAAACCCTCAGCCATCTGCCCACTAACTGTAGAGTGGGATGAATTTCCCATCCAAATATAATCCATAATATAAAATCTAACCAACATGATATCAAAACCTAAAATGTCACAATATGACCACGAGAGGGATAAAATAAATGACAGAGGCAGAATAGATGAGCTGCTGGATGTGAAAGGATGGAGAAGAAGGCACAAGATGAAGAAAATATGAATGAGATAAACGAGTGCAAGACAAACCCAAACTCTATCTCTCATATGTAATTCAGGGATGGTGGACAGTGATGAAGTAACATGTCATTAGCTCCAGCTGTAACTACTCAGACATTAGCAGAGAAAACAGCAGGCCCGGTTCTACGGGGGTGCTAGAGAGCACCCTCAAACGAAATCAATAGCGCCCTCAGTTAATGCTGTAATAATGGCATTTCATTGCAGATTTGGCAAACTATCCAGTGCTTTATGGTTTGCGCTCTGGAGATTGGTTTCCATTTCAACATCTTTTGCAGCGCTGAGCAATGTAGCCAATCACAGACATATCTGTTGATTTCTTTAACCCAACAGCCAATCAGAGGCATTTCGGGGCATAGAGGAGAAACAATAATGTACAGTATGTGGAAAACAATGTGTTTTTTGAACCTTAAACCGCATACACATTTCATTACACAAAATAATGTTCTTTTTTTAGCAACGTCATATGACCCCTTTAATTATTGTACTTCAGCTTAAACAAAATGAAATTTAGAAATGCAACTAACCAGGCCCGGTTCTACGGGGTGCTAATGGGGGTTAAAAAATAGCATCAAAAAATCAATAGCACCCTCAGTTAATGATGTAATAATGGCATTTCATTGCAGATTTGGCAAACTATCCAGTGCTTTATGGTTTGCGCTCTGGAGATTGGTTTCCATTTCAACATCTTTTGCAGCGCTGAGCAATGTAGCCAATCACAGACATATCTGTTGATTTCTTTAACCCAACAGCCATTTAAGAAGCACCCTCAGTGATTTGATTCTGGAGCCGGGCCTGGAAAACAGGCCCATCTAGACAACATGTGAGCTCTTTTGTCTTGTGGTGAGCCTTCAGAAGAAAGATGGCCTAAAGTTTGTCCCTTTAAGAACATTGCAGTGAATTTATTGTCTACTTCAAATGGAAACTTGATTTCTTAAATGTCTTCTAGATATAGACTATAAAATGCACAGTTGCTGCCTCACTGCTAATCTAAAATGATTTAATGCTGATATTGCTTGGAGCATCTTCAGTTTTCCTTTCAATACACTGCAGTGCAGTATCTCAGAGATTCTGTGTACATTTGTAGCCATTCCCGAGACACATTAAAAATGGCTCGTAGACAGTTTGGTGAAAACAAATCTCATGTAAGATGAGACCAAAACTTGATTCCAAGTCAAAGCAAGGGAAGAAATAAAAAAATCTCTTGGAAGAGAGTATTTTTTGTTTGCATAAAAAAGGATCCATTTGCAAGCCATTTTACTTCTGTAATGTGACAGGTTTCCGTATTTCCATTCATTTATTAGATTGGTAATGCGGCACTCCAAGTGTGCTAATATACAGTCCAACAGCACTAGGACTTTTCACTGTTTGCATCACTCCCCTTGTCTGTGTTCTCACATTCCAGACAGACTATCAACCTGTGAGGATTTTTACAGTGACTCCTTCTGCAGGTTACATCAACAACACCAGTAGGTGGTGTAATTAATGTAATATTGAGTGAAAATATTTAGGGTAGTAGTATTAGCATTACTTGACTTGCTCACCAATAGATCCTCAGCAGGGAATGGGTGCCACCAGAATGAGATTTCAAACAGCTGATAAAAACATTACAATAGTCCACAAGTAATCCACACGACTCCAGTCTATCAATTGATGACTTGTGAAGTGAAAAGCTAAATGTTTGTTAGAAACAAATCCATCATTAAGACTATTTAACTTCAAACTGTTGTTTTCGTCTAAAATACGAGTCCTCTATCCATAGTATTGCTTTTTCCAGTGAAAAAGTAATCTTGTCTGAATCAGGAGAGAAATATGCACAGATCAGGCACTGTTTACAAGTGAAAACAGTCCAAAACAGTTCTAAATAAATATATCAGCATTAATGCTGAGGAAGTATTAATATGGATTTAGCCAGAAGCAATAGTTAAAAGTTATACCACCTTAATGATTTATTTGCCTCTTACAAATGCATAGCTTTTTGCTTCAAGACTTTAATTAATGGACTGGAGTTGTGTAACTTACTTGTGATTTATTATGTTTTTTTGTTTGTTTGTTTTTTTAGCTGTTTGAACTCTCATTCTAATGGCTTCCATTCACTGCAGATGTTCCATTTGTCTGCAAGTGATTTAATGTTCAATTTCTCTAAATCTGTTCTAAAGAAGAAAAAACTAATCTATATCTTGGATGGACTGAGGGTGGGTACATTTTCAGCAAATTTTCATTTTTGGTTAAACTATTCCTTTAAGACAAGCTGGTGGGGAGGATCTGAAATAAGAAAGTAGGCTATGTGTGTTGGTTAGAAATTTTATCTGACTTGTTCCGACACCACGTCACTGTGACGTATGGCATCAAGTTCTATAAAGCAGTACAGAAAGTACTGAATAAAAATCTTTCTGTTGCTGTATGTAAACATCTGAAATGTCTGTTTATTTGACAGATCTGGCATCTAATCCACATCATCTGTGATAAAGAAATCAAACAACGTGAGAGTTTCACTAGGGGACAACACTGACTGCAAGAGGCAAATCACCCCAATCGGTAAGGTCAGCCGAAGTTGAACACACCTAATAAGAGGGCCTGTGAAGGAAAGTCAAAAGTGAGACAAAATTATTTTGAGAAAAGTTTATAAATAACTGCTGCATATTACATACCAATAAATACTGACAAAATCAGCTGAACCTGATTGAAAGTCATTTTCCTCATTAGGACACATTAATCTATAGCCATGTCTTTCATTTTGTCATCTTTAACCTGTATCCCATGAGCACACTGCCAGCTTGTGACAAATGTCTGTTTCTGCATTACTGACTACAGTTGCAGCTGTGTTTTGTCTCATGGGCCTGTTTTATACATATCATAAGATATCTTACAGTTTTTGACAAGAGAAGAATGAGCTGCAAACAGAGCTGCTAAGAAAATAGCAGGATGAACAGCTGTTATTTTTAGTTGGTTTGCACTTGTGCTCACAGAGTCAGCTACTGTTACTGTCCTACAGCCATTCCATCCATACACCTGATCAATGAAACGACCTTCACACACACACACACACACACACACACACACACACACACTTTCTGGACTGTATCATAGTCCAGGGAAAATGTTAAGCATGTGAAGCATCTTTTACCTTATGCTTCCCTGCACCAATTAGAGCAAAGATGTGTTATTACTGACTTTTTTATTCATAGTATCGATCTACTGCTACTCTCAGTCCATGGTGGTCTGTTGTTTGGCTAGTTAGTCATTAGTGCCTGTTGGCATTTTTCCATGACAATAGATTTACACAAATAAACAGACATTTGGAGAAAAGATCGGGTGCCTGTTCAGCACTGACCTGCTCTGCCCATAAAGCCTCTTCCTATTCCTCTCATAACACTCAATTACATGTGAGTGGCCATCCAGATATTTCTGAATGTCAAACACTGTAAATCTACAGGGGAAATGGGAATCTGAGATATTATGTGAAACATCCGCACCACAATATTAGCATAAATCAAACTAAGGAGGCATGTTACAAATAAATATGTCATGAAACAAACATAAATCACTTTCTCAAACTCAGAGAGCCCAAAAAAACTGATGATTGATTTTATAGACATTAAACACCCCACCGATATAAAGCTAATATTAAATGTTGTTTTAAATAGCCTTAAAAGGAATATAATGACAAACATGTTATATTCCAGTGGTGCTGCTATATTTGATGTGTTGTGTATTCATATTTATATTCTCACACACATTCACACGATGTAATAATACAAATGTCCTACTCAGTGACATCCCTACTATTGCATGGGGATGACATCACCTGGTTGACGTTAGCCCCGTGCAAGACGTGTCTGAGGACGTGCCGTGTCCCCCTCTGAATGAGTGTATGAATAATTCATCTCAGGAGAGCGGGAAAAACAGCATGCAACCCGCTTAAAGAGAGGGAAAGATTGTTTAGGAAATAAATATTTTGCTAAATGGCATTCAAACGTGGCTGAAATGCAAACAAAAGCAAAATGCAGTGTCACGGTGTCTCTCTCACAACCATCCCTGTCCCAAAGGAGCAAGACTATTGAGACTGTGACATAATGCTCAGGCAGCAAATTCAGCCCAGGGAATCAGCATCCTTGTTTCTCTTTAGTGTTACTTCATAGCAAGCAACAACTGGAAAGAAATGCAGCTGCTTGTCATACATTTTAATTTTGTAATGTATAAAATATATATATATATATATATACATACTACTCAAAATCAATGTATATTAGTGGAGTGTTTAATGTCTATATATTCTCTGTGTGTGTGTGTGTGTGTGTGTGTGTGTGTGTGTGTGTGAATCAAACATTATGAGCATTTTGAGCTCTTTGAGTCTGAGAAATATAAATTTAATATATACATTTCCCCTGCCAGTTGTTTGTCTCCTCCCTTTTCCAATATTTTTAGCATTCTGTTTTTTTGTGATTACAGAAGCACCTCTGTAACCCTACTAAATAATAGTAATTTCCCCATAGGGATTAATCAAGTTTGACTAAACTTAAAAAATCTGTCATATTCTTCAAGCGCAAAATTAGCCACATCCCCTAAACTTCAGTACAATGCTTACCTAAATCCGCAGTTATCAAATATGATGTACTTGTCTGGACTGGTTTCTGCATGCTAGTGTTTTAGGTGCATTGCTGTCATGCAAAGCAGAGCATAAGGTTACTCATATCTGATTTTAAGCAGTGATATGGCAAATAAAAAAAGGCTATATTCAATTCAAATCAAATTGTGATTCTGATTCCAACACCCTTTATATATGAAATGCTGTATGATGTTCTTTGAATTACATCACCATCACAAAGAAAAAAATCATGAACAGAATAAGCTAAAAACATAAAAAGCAATCCACACGGTAGTATTGAGGATTGTTTAGCTGTTAGAGACTGATGCGAGCATCCTGCTGTGCTTTTTGCTTTTGCCCGAAGCAGCTCTGGCATGAAATGGGAAACATGTTTGTTCTGTGTAATTGTACACAGGCTGTATATCGCTCACCTGCTCCATGCTTCAGCAATCCCTCTTCCGCCTCCTGTTCCCACTCATGGCACACTATTCCGGCTTCCCAGTGCAGTATTCCTAAAGTATCTTCCCTAATTAAGCAATCCTTACAAAAATCCACAGACGTCCTTACGTAGCCGGGAGGCTCCCCGAAGATGAGCCACCGAGATACATTCCCTCTCCGACAGCCTGTTATCCAGGCAAATGCTCCGGAGTGTTCCTATTATCTGTGTCACTTTCTCTCTCTGTCTGTCTAGTTATGTTGTGATCCTTTGCTCCAGGCTATGTGCACAGGGTCAGGGCTATGGCTATGATTTCCTCTTCTCCATTACGCCGGAGGATGTGGGACTCCCTCTCACTCGTTTGTTTGCTTCACACTTTTCACCTTGCCTTCATGCTTCCAACTCAACCCTCCCTCTTTCTCTCCCCACTTCCCTCCTCTCATACCCTTCCCCCACTCGCATGGATTTTAAGGGAGAGGAAGGGGGGGGGTTGGTCACAGTGGTACCATGTGACTCCCAGCGCTAGCCCGTGGGACCCAATGAACTGAAGCTCATTCTGTTTCTATGGTGGGACCCCCTGATGCCCAGCCCGGCTCATGCCTGAGAGGAAACTTCTGTCACCATTGGCAACCATACAGCAGAGCAGCCAAAATGTGACTGTGACCTGCTCATGTGAGACTCTGCAGCAACATGCTGTGCTGAGAACATGCAGCTACTTGCAGTTTGCGTATAAATTAAATGGCTGCTTTGGCTGTGTGTGTGTGTGTGTGTGTGTGTGTGTGAGAGAGAGAGAGAGAGAGAGAGAGAGTCTCAAATGTGTGTGATTTAGAGTTTTACTGACCTCTGTAAGGCATGCATGTTTTTCATAGTCTTAGAGATGAAATATAAATGTCATGTTCCCACAGTCCTGGAAAACCTGTACACTCTTAACACTAAAGGTTCTTTATTGGCATTGATGGTTCCATGAAGAACCTTTAACACCCATGGAACCTTTCCATTGCACAAAAGGTTCTTTATATTATAAAAATGTTCTTTAGATTATTAAAATGCTATTTGCACTACGAAAAAAATGGTTCTTTCAAGAACTGTTCACTGAAGGGTTCATTTGGGAAACCAGAATGAACCTTGGCATCACTGCCCAAACCCCCTTTGGAACCTTTTATTTTTAAGAGTGTAAATATCAGTCTTAAAAATATGTTATTTATACGTCTGTGGAAATTACTGAAATGTCATGCAAAACATTTTTTATTCTCTGGTTTTAATGTATTTCATCAACAAGCAATGATATTTTGTGACTGCTACTGTATCTCATATCAGTATATAATTGAGCAATATCATACTATCAATAGCGCTGCTCTGAATATCCTGATAGTCTGAATAATAATGTAATCACGAGACTGCAGGTAATCACATAGATATTCTGACCAACAGCATGATCATGAGTGTGATATTGCTTTTATACAACAGTTTAATAAACAAGAAGTTAGTACTGAATAACGTAATAACAATAAGATAATATTTATAATAATAAATGTTTCTTGAGCAGCAAATCAGCATATTAGAATGATTTCTGAAGGATCATGAGACACTTGAGCCTGTTGAAAATTCAGCTTTGCCATTAAAAAAAAGGAAAACAAATTACGTTTTAAAATATTTAAAAATAAAAAAACAACTCTTTGAAATTGTAATAATATGTCTTAAATGTTCTTAAAGCATTAAAAACCTTATACCAACCCCAATTTTTTTAACTTTTATTGTTTTTGACATTTACTATGTTGGTAGACAGGTAAAGGCATCCCATGAGGAAATGCTGTTTTGCTTTGTAATTGTAAAGTACACCAAAATCATTTTATATATTTGTATACAAAGCAATGTACTGTAATACTAATATAAAACCTTTAGCTTTATTAGAAACAAAACAGTATTTACTTTTCTTAAGAATCTTTTTTCCCCTGAATTTATGATACCCTTGGATGCCCCCAAATGAAGGTTTTGTCAGATTTAGCTCACGTTTGGGGCTAGTATTTTCCCCAAACTATATTGTTAAGTATGTATACACACTCACTCACTCTCTCACACACACACACACACA
>NW_015555781.1:3818601-3823515 GCF_001515605.1 Sinocyclocheilus anshuiensis | reverse complement strand
CACACAAACTCCCTTGTACAGACAGGAAAGGCTTGGAAGGCGCAGGCATGCTTGGTTAATCAGGAAAAAGAAATCCTTGGTCATTTCCCTCATCCTACATGGAGAAAATCCATGATTCACCCCACCACAACAGGCACTGAGCCAAGACTGGGAAGCATTATCTGTCACACTTCCCCTCAACTTTGAAACTGGTTGCTATACATTTTGTAATTACTCACAGAGTCAGTTGTTCGGATCACATGCTCTCTTTTGTTGTTGCCTACTTGAGCTCGTCTCCTACAACTTGATGCAGATTAAATATTTGTCCTCTAGATGGAAGTAGAGTAGATCTGACAACTTTTTTTCTTTTAAAGATTTGTTCACACCCTGTATTATCACATTTCATCAAACAATACTCAAACTTAATGCTCCACATGACTTCCTTGTTTCTATTACTGTTGAAATAAAATATTTATTCCTCATTCTACTTATACAACTAGGGGACTTCTTCAGAGTTGCTGCACTTTTCTCATGTTACTTTGGAGAAATATGTGAAACATACTGTACAAATTATTTTAATTTGTATACGTAGGTTGTATGTCACTGTCTCTCTAATAAAAAGTGACATTTCACATAAAGTCTGTTAGGGATGTGACTGAATTGATCAAATAAAATAATGATTAAAAATCTGTAACCGAACCCATTATAAATTATTAAAACCAATGTACTTTTGAAGCATTTTCTGCACACGGAACATGTGAACCATCTGTATATTTTCTTTGATTTGGGTTATAAAAAATTGTTTGGACCAACTTACCAACCAATATACAATGCAAAAGAATCTTGATTCCAGACATACTTAAAACATTTACCTGAGAAAAAAATTATTTTTTTTTACAAAAGCAGTCATTGACAAGAACATTTTAATGACGTAATTTCATGGATTTTTCAACACTGGCGTGGCATGCACCGCATGTTGATTGATCTCAAATAGTTTAGTTTGTTTTGTGTACAGTAATTTGAGGACATGACAGGACAAACAGGTTTAGTGTTTACCTGCGAGTGCATGTACATTGCATTGTAACAAAAGACAGTGTTCTAGGTTTTAAAAAGGTTTACAATCTGATGAAATAAACACACTTTGACCCACTCGGGTTTGCAATCAAGCTGTGGATTTTCAGAACTGTTCTAGAGAGACAGAGAGAGATTACAAACTTTCTTGCTGTGCTTTGTGACCTAATGTTGAGCAATTCAGCTCTAGTTTTCTGAAACCTCTAGTCAAGATTTTTTCTTCAATGTGTCAAATTCATCAATGTTTTTGTTGTTTTTGTTGTTTTTACCATGTAACCATGTTGCTCATGGCATAGTTCACCTAAAATCTGTCATCATTTAGCTACCCTCATGTCACTCTTGTCATGTCACTATACAACCCACAGACGTGTATAAAGTACTGACAAATTGTTTCTTAATTTAGTATAGATATGTCAAAAATATGTCAAAATTTTGATTCAAAACAAACTTTCTTGCTCTGCTTTGTGACCTAATGTTGAGCAATTCAGCTCTAGTTTTCTGAAACCTCTAGTCAAGATTTTTTCTTCAATGTGTCAAATTCATCAATGTTTTTGTTGTTTTTGTTGTTTTTACCATGTAACCATGTTGCTCATGGCATAGTTCACCTAAAATCTGTCATCATTTAGCTACCCTCATGTCACTCTTGTCATGTCACTATACAACCCACAGATGTGTATAAAGTACTGACAAATTGTTTCTTAATTTAGTATAGATATGTCAAAAATGTCAAAATTTTGATTCAAATTAAGTACCTAGTACCTAGCCAAAAAAGTATCCATATTTAATTGAATGTAAGCATTTAAAAGTAAAAAGTAAAGATTTTTAGCTTTAAAAATTGACTTTTAAAAACAAGAGACAATAGAGATTTTAGTCATTTTGATGCAAAAACTTTATAAAGAAACCCATCAAAGGTTCAGATGTCAAACTTAACGAAAAAAATACCTGAAACCTGTCACCTGAATATTTTCAGCTACAGTTACCAGTTAAACTCATAAACATATTATTCTATCATTTAAAAAAGCCTACGATCCCTTTAAAAAAAAAGAAAGGAAAGAAAGAAAAGGAAAAAGAAAAATACAGGTTCTTTATTCCCATTGATGGTTCCATGAAGATCCACCACCACAGAGCCACAAAAGCATTAAACCACACATATAAGATATAAAAGGGGATGGGGTCGCAGTAATAGACCTATCATGATTCATAACACAGTCAGTTTGAGCGAACTGAATCTGTCCATCTCATTTGAGACGCTGTGTCTTCCATTCTCTCCTCCTCCACCTTGCTGTCCTCTCTTCTTACACAATCTCTCTTTAATTCCTTCTGTACTTCATCTTCTTTCTCTTCATCTTCCTCCTCTCAGTCTTTCTCTAGGGTTCACTGTAAAAAAAAATTCTGTAAAAAAACTTAATGTGCTGGCAACAGAGTCGCCAGCAATCTACTGTAATTCTACAGTATTCATACTGTGAAATTATTCGACAGTTTATTACCGTAAAAATGAAATACAGTATAATTCTGTTTTTTTTTTTACAGTAAAATACTGGAAGCAGAGTAGCCAGCAATCTACTGTAATTCTACAGTATTCATACTGTGAATTATTTAACAGCTTTTTTTCTGTAAAAATTAAATGCAGTACATTTCTGTGATTATTTCAATTTACAACATCATTATGGTTACTTTAAATTCACTCTTTATTGTACAAAGGCATAAAATAATGGATAGAAATAATTAGATTGAAGATTCATTACTTATTTAATTTATTTCAAATCTTTTTTAGATTTATTTTAAATCTAATGTTATTGTATGCCTTTGTAAAGAGTGAATTTAAAGTAACCAATGATGTTGTAATTAGATTTACAGTAGAACATTATTGTTATGTGGGCTACACACATCTACTTAAAATACATTATATTGAAAGATCTAAAAAACAAGCAAACACTTAAAAGATATAAATCGAAATAAAGTTTTATTTAAAAGAGCAGTCAACATTTAACAAGGATTCAAAACTAAAAAATGGTAAAAAATAAATAAATAAAATAAAAACCCCGGAGAAGACAGATTTTGCAAAAACAAACAAAAACTTAAAAATAAAAACAATGGCAATAAAAAAATAAATAAATAACAGACACAAACATAACAAAATAAGTTACAAACATGACAACCTGAGATTAAACACATTAAACATTTTAACATTTAACATTTTTTGAACATTTTGGAACATTTTTGGATCTGCACTAATAAGAACATGCAACAAATTTAGTGAAACATTTTAGTGAAAAAACATTTGTTCAGGATTTTTTCTGCACTTTATTAAACGTTCCAGTGAGGAGGCATGTGTACCTTTTAAAAGAGTCCTAGTCCTAGGTGAATGACTGTCATTTTACACCCACTTAACCATGACGACCTGGCTGCATGTCGTCTAAGGTATTCCAACTGGTACCTCTGTAAAACATCAGCAAACAAAACATTTGATCAAAATAACTCTAGAATTGTCAATGTAGAGATAACAAGGAGATTGCTGATAGTGTTGACTAACAAAACGCTTCCTGCATGTCTCAAGTCAACTAATTTTTCCATAACACTGCTACTTCCATAACAACTAATTTTTTTACACGTTTCTACTGTTCAGATTCACTGAATGGTCCATGTTTATATTACAGCACAAAATTATTCCTAAGATGTTACCTTTTGTATAGATGGTAATAAACTGAATAACTAACACCTGGACAAATGTTCAGTTACAATGGTATCAGCTGTGGTTGGTCTAATTCAGTGGTTCGCAAACCTGTCCTGGGCTGCATTTACTGCAAGTCTTAATGCACAGACCCGATCTTTTGACCATATCCAATTTTTTGGCCAGTCTGTTTACATTCACTTTAGACGCGACTGTTTTCCTATATCTGTGTTTACAGTAATTCCCGCCCAAAATGATTGTCATTGATAGCTTTACATGCACACAGTAGACCCTCGGGTTTTGAATGGCTGTGCTATTAAAATTGTTTATATATTTCACGTCGGGTGGCCATGATTACCTGCCAGAATGCATAAGTTAACAGCTGTCAGTGTCATGGATGTTTTGCAGTGCGAAATCTGACTGAACGAATATAGACTGGAAAATAAAGGTATTTTGCTTTTGTTATTTTATCTACAGTCGTTAGATCTAGAATTCTGAAGTGAAATAAAGCAGCATACACGATTGCCATACAATTGCTCAAGGCAGTCAATTCCATGTAATCAACATTTTGAATAAGTGTTTACACTAAACATCCTTTGATATTCGGCTAAAATACGTCAGAAAGAAGACAAGTATAATGGCTGATTTTGGTTACAACCCGTATCAATCTTCGCACCTAAATTTCTAACCGCAAATCAAGTTATCAAAATATATGTTTTTGCTGTAAATAATAAACACTAAAACTATTCTCCTTTTAAACATGCCACCTTTAAACTTACATTAAATAATCGACATTTCATACATCAAGTTTGTTTAGTGATTTGTGTGGAATTTGAAGCCATTAACAACGGGCAACAGATTGATAACTGGCCAGTTTTTAACAACGACTAACAGTCTTAAAAGTTTAGAGATGATCTAAAACAAACTTGATAAAACCTGGTGACTGTAAAATGCGTGTAATGTTTGAATTAACGTTAGGCTACTCACATTTCAGCACTGAAGAGACATTTTAAAACTGATCAAATCTGGTGACTGTAAAATGCTTGTACAGGTGCATCTCAATAAATTAGAATGTTGTGGAAAAGTTCATTTATTTCAGTAATTCAACTGAAATTGTGAAACTCGTGTATTAAATAAATCCAATGCACACAGACTGAAGTAGTTTAAGGCTTTGGTTCTTTTAATTGTGATGA
>NW_015555781.1:3779301-3818182 GCF_001515605.1 Sinocyclocheilus anshuiensis | reverse complement strand
CCAGCAATCTACTGTAATTCTACAGTATTCATGGATAAAAATAATTAGATTGAAGATTCATTACTTATTTAATTTATTTCAAATCTTTTTTAGATTTATTTTAAATCTAATGTTATTTTATGCCTTTGTAAAGAGTGAATTTAAAGTAACCAATGATGTTGTAATTAGATTTACAGTAGAACATTATTGTTCTGTGGGCTACACACATCTACTTAAAATACATTATATTGAAAGATCTAAAAAACAAGCACACACTTAAAAGATATAAATCAAAATAAAGTTTTATTTAAAAGAGCAGTCAACATTTAACAAGGATTCAAAACTAAAAAATGGTAAAAAAAAATAAAATAAAATAAAAACCCCGGAGAAGACAGATTTTGCAAAAACAAACAAAAACTTAAAAATAGTAACAATGGCAATAAAAAATAAATAAATAACAGACACAAACATAACAAAATAAGTTACAAACATGACAACCTGAGATTAAACACATTAAACATTTTAACATTTAACATTTTTTGAACATTTTGGAACATTTTTGGATCTGCACTAATAAGAACATGCAACAAATTTAGTGAAACATTTTAGTGAAAAAACATTTGTTCAGGATTTTTTCTGCACTTTATTAAACGTTCCAGTGAGGAGGCATGTGTACCTTTTAAAAGAGTCCTAGTCCTAGGTGAATGACTTTGTCATTTTACACCCACTTAACCATGATGACCTGGCTGCATGTTGTCTCCTAAGGTATTCCAACTGGTACCTCTGTAAAACATCAGCAAACAAAATATTTGATTAAAATAACTCTAGAATTGTCAATGTAGAGATAACAAGGAGATTGCTGATAGTGTTGACTAACAAAACGCTTCCT
Source organism: Sinocyclocheilus anshuiensis (assembly GCF_001515605.1). Lineage (NCBI taxonomy): Eukaryota > Metazoa > Chordata > Actinopteri > Cypriniformes > Cyprinidae > Sinocyclocheilus > Sinocyclocheilus anshuiensis. Next base: position 3,817,314 of record NW_015555781.1, on the reverse strand, counting down.
GCATGTCTCAAGTCAACTAATTTTTCCATAACACTGCTACTTCCATAACAACTAATTTTTTTACACGTTTCTACTGTTCAGATTCACTGAATGGTCCATGTTTATATTACAGCACAAAATTATTCCTAAGATGTTACCTTTTGTATAGATGGTAATAAACTGAATAACTAACACCTGGACAAATGTTCAGTTACAATGGTATCAGCTGTGGTTGGTCTAATTCAGTGGTTCTCAAACCTGTCCTGGGCTGCATTTACTGCAAGTCTTAATGCACAGACCCGATCTTTTGACCATATCCGATTTTTTGGCCAGGCTGTTTACATTCACTTTAGACGCGACTGGTATCCTATATCTGTGTTTGCAGTAATTCCCGGCCAAAATGATTGTCATTGATAGCTTTACATGCACACGGTAGACCCTTGGGTTTTGAATGGCTGTGCTATTAAAATTGTTTATATATTTCACGTCGGGTGGCCATGATTACCTGCCAGAATGCATAAGTTAACAGCTGTCAGTGTCATGGATGTTTTGCAGTGCGAAATCTGACTGAACGAATATAGACTGGAAAATAAAGGTATTCATGACGACCTGGCTGCATGTCGTCTAAGGTATTCCAACTGGTACCTCTGTAAAACATCAGCAAACAAAACATTTGATCAAAATAACTCTAGAATTGTCAATGTAGAGATAACAAGGAGATTGCTGATAGTGTTGACTAACAAAACGCTTCCTGCATGTCTCAAGTCAACTAATTTTTCCATAACACTGCTACTTCCATAACAACTTTTATGGAAGTTTTTTTTTTTACACGTTTCTACTGTTCAGATTCACTGAATGGTCCTAGAATTCTGAAGTGAAATAAAGCAGCATACACGATTGCCATACAATTGCTCAAGGCAGTCAATTCCATGTAATCAACATTTTGAATAAGTGTTTAAACTAAACATCCTTTGATATTCGGCTAAAATACGTCAGAAAGAAGACAGGTATAATGGCTGATTTTGGTTACAACTCGTATCAATCTTCGCACCTAAATTTCTAACCGCACATCAAGTTATCAAAATATATGTTTTTGCTGTAAATAATAAACACTAAAACTGTTCTCCTTTTAAACATGCCACCTTTAAACTTACCTTAAATAATTGACATTTCATACATCAAGTTTGTTTAGTGATTTGTGTGGAGACTTAAACTACTTCAGTCTGTGTGCATTGAATTTATTTAATACACAAGTTTCACAATTTGAGTTGAATTACTGAAATAAATGAACTTTTCCACGACATTCTAATTTATTGAGATGCACCTGTATATGTTTGAATTATTCACTCATTTTAGCGCTGAAGAGACGTTTTATAATTGATAAAACCTGGTGACTAAATGCGTGTAAATATATGTTTGAAATATTCACATTTCAGCACTGAAGGGCAATTTTAAAACCATACACTCACTAGCTATATAAGAAAGAAGAATATAAGAAACTGTTTTTACCATGTAGGTGCAGATGCAGGTCAATGCAGTTGAAGGACTTCGGATGGCAAATGGCGATGTATAGCAGATGTCCTTCGAACTTGTGTCCTCTTCGGGAAAAAAGTGCTTTACAAATGACGTTTGTAAAAAATTGTCATCACAAGTACCTGACTGAAAATGATTTCGGATGCTTGAAAATTGCAAATTAACCAAACTGACAAAACAGTAATGCACTTTGACCAAACTTGTACTAGCACTTGTACACCCAATTAAAATATATATTGTGGCGAGTATCCCGGTTCCAGATCAGCGTCGCCCTGGAAACGCCGCTGCCACACTGATCACAGAAGCACAACACCTGTGCGTGATGAGTGGCGCACCTGGAGCTCGTTCCCGCTGGCCATAAAAGCCAGGAGCAGAGACACCAGCGGGAAGGCACACCGGAGCTCCAGGCGACATTAATGCTTGTTTCTCCTTATTCAAAGACTCCGACGGCACCCCAGGAGAGGGCTCTGCACCACGGCACTTCACCCCACGAGCACCACATTGAGACGGGCACCGAGCACCATTCCTCCGAGCACGTGTGATCAGTGTGTGGGCAATAAATAACCCTCCGGGGCTCTTTCTATCAGTACCGAGTCTGTGTTTTCATTCACCCCGCGACAATATATATAAAAATACTGCATTGTACTGTATTTAACACAGCCCACAATGCATTGCAAACAGTAAAAACCCGTATTACTTAAATACAGTAGAGTACTATTAAAAATTGGCTGTAAATTAACAGCAATTTCTTAAAAGGCAAAATATTGCCCAGAATGCATTGTTTTCTACAGTACATTACTGTTTTAATGGAAAGAGATGATCACAGATGATCTCTTTTATTCATAGTGAACAGTTTAGTAAATGGCATTTCCTGTGTTGTGTGCATGACTTAACCCAGCAGATAGCTGATGAACAAACCTGGAAAACGTGAAAACGGTGCTTGTTGATATTTTTGGTTGTTTGCTTAATCATAAAATACTACTATGAGCAAAAGCAATTTTTAAAGTTGCATAAAGCCACATCTTCAACATTTACTACTGAATTTATGACTCATTTTACTCAGCTGTGAGCCATTTGATGCCTGCTGTCCATATATCGCCCTTTTGTTGAGAAAATGTTACTATATTTAGACCATTTAATAAAGAATGAGAAACAACTTCTTTTTTCCGTACCAATTAATTAATCTTTTTCTTTTGTTCTTGATTTAACTGCATGTTAAGATGACCTTTACTTAACTTTAAGCTGCCTATTATTCTTTTTTTGCTTTCATGTTAAAGTTAATTCGTATATTTGTTAGGATCATATTGCTGCAGTCTCAAGCCACGCAGGTGCACGCTGTATAATAGTCCTTTACGATTGTTGCTTGTCAGACTGTGCAAACATGATCCCAGCTATAAGCCATATCACAATGTGGGATCTCAGCTATCATTAATGTCAGACTGTACAGTCAAGACTCGATAAAAACGGACGGAAACAAGAAGACTCAAGTTTTATATCATCAATTCATGACATTTTCAGTAATGAGCCACATTTACATGCGGGATTAAAATGGTGGCTAGCAAACAAAAAGACTCTAGCATTAATTTTGATCATGGCTTGTCTTGAAAAGAAAAACTGATCAAACAAAGATGGTGTGTGGAGCATGAGGTATTTTGTTGTTGTCACACTAATTGCATCATCAGGTTAACTAATTGGCTGTCTGTGAACATGACTACAGATTTCGGCCTAGGATCAGAGGAATCCTTTAGGAATCATAAAAGTTGTCTCAAATGGCTAAATCATACAGTGGCCAAAATCGTACAGTGTGCACCTAGCTTGTGGAAAAAAACAGCCACTTTTTGTACCACCATTACAGTCCTTAAAGCGTGTCCTTCTTTCAAGGAAACCTTAAGGAAATAAAAATCTTAAAAAGGATCAATTTATTATTGCAATTTTGAAGCAAGTGGAAGTGTTTGCTTAAATCATCTGTTTGTCAGATTTTGCTGCTGAGAAAAATAACCTGTGTTAGACAGGTGTTGTTGTTTTTTTAAAGATTTTATAGCACAACAACATTATTTGTACTAACCTTGAACTTACACAGAACAAGTTCTTTCTTCTGAGTACACAACAAGCAGCACCATCTTTGTGATAAAATGACTTGAAAGCCCAAATACCAGGAAACGGATGCTATAGAAAGAATATAGTTGTCATAATAACAGGACTACTTTATTTTGTTCGAGAGCAGTGAAAGCAGAAAGCTGTTCCAAATGAGAGACCAAAAATATTCTTCTACTTAGTTCATTTATTAGTTAGAAGAAAATAGTATGGTTTTTATTTTTGAAGTTTTTGTGTGTCTTGTTCTTGTCATGTCTCTTATCACTCATCCTGCACTGGTTGGCAAGTGTGTCTTGTTTTGCCATTAGTTTCAGTGTGCTGTTTAGCCCTTGTGTTTGTATATGTTGAAACTGTTTATTTTGTCTTTGACAGTGGTTCATATCATGTCTGTATTAGTTCCTTTTTTAGTATCTGTTTAATTTATACTTTTCAAATCAACTGCAATTAGCTTCAGTACTGCATCATGCTTAATTGTGTTTGACACTACAATATCCATAGCTAGGAAAGGCTATCCGTAGCAGTTCAAAATGTAATTTTATGAAAATGTGAAAATTTGTGTGGTTTGAGTGACTGCTACAATTTTTTTCCAGAAATTGCTAGTGGATTTCACAAATAATTACAAGGAAACAGCAAGTAACAAATGTAATAAAAATGTGATTTTTTTTTTTTAAGGAGAAAAACTGAAATAGTTTTTATCTTGTAAAACGTCCCTATAAGTTCATCTTAATGAGTCCAGTAAGATGTCCCTTATTTGATGATTATTTGCGAAAGCAATAATAAAAAAAATACAAGTAAACCTTTTCTACATTTCAGTACATGTACATTGAAAATTGCGATAGACACAAAAAGACAAACCTTCTAAACTGAATAACACTGTGACTGGACTGTACACAGAAGGAGGTTTCTAAAACTATTTTTAATGACTAAAGCTTCCTGGTTTAGGACTAGATGATACAGATGGGAGCAGTGCTCTTAGCATGATTTAAATATCGGTACAGAAGTTCGCTTTGGATGACCTGAGTTTGAGTCTTGGCTTGAGGTTCTTTACTGACCCTGATCTTAAAGCTACATTTTTGTAAGTCAGTTACATAAAAAGGTAGATTGGTCTAATTTGGGCCCAAAAGGACTGATTATCCCCTTGTCTAACTGCTAGCTTGTCAGACTAGTTCTTAAGACACAGTCTTAACATAGCAGCTGTGCAACTGGCCCCAGATTCATAGAGAGAGAGAGAGAGAGAGAGAGAGAGAGTTATACTGTACTGTACAAAAAATTGTTGTTATTTGGTTATTTAGTTTTGTGGGGAAAAGAACACAAACCTGTTACCTGTTGTTTTTATTTCATGACTGGAATTAAGATACACAGGTGTTTCTCAGTCCTCCAACAGTAAACATTTTGAACGTCTTCCTGATAGCACTGAAAAGCATTACATTCCATAATTGCATTGCAAACAAGCAATTAAAATCAGTTAAAAACAAACATAAATCATGTAATTTGAGATTAGAAAGATCTAGTTTGACTTGATACTCACAGAATCTGTTATTTGATCTTGGTGTACATGTGATTTAAACGTCCTTTTTGCACTGATTCATTGGCATCATTTGCCTAATTAAGTATTAAATAAGCAAAGTATTGTAAATTAAAAAACATCTCATACTGGGTTTACACCTCTAGCTGGGTTTTTATGCATCTGGATTAAACCTGCCAGTGAGCATAATAGCATTGTAATGTTGAACTTGATTATTATATACAGCAGTAAGTTGTGCTCTCACGGTAATCTACCATCCATAATCTAACCTCTCCTTATGCAACAGCATAGTGAGCATTAATCATCTGAACTAAATGACTTAATCATGACTTAATCATGATTGAAAATTGAAAATATGTCATTATAATTAGTAGAGACAAGAAAATATACTTTTTTAGATTTAGGTGGGAACTTTGACACTATACTGTCACTCTATTGTAGCCTAATTTTTTTCTGGAATCATTAGGCAAACAGCCTAATACTTTACTGCCTTTACTGTGTTTTTCATTTTGTTTGAATGTGAAACAAATGATGAAAAAAAAAAAGGCATATAAGGGCCTAAAATATTTTAGTTTATGTTTACTTTATTACAGCAATGTTAGCTTGTGACTATTTCGTTTTACCAGAGGCATGCAACTTGTTTCCTCCGGCTATAAGCAGGTGATTTCTGCTGTACATGACTCACCCTGTTGTTGGAACAATTCTATTGTAATTAGATCATACAGTCAAAATAATTTTCCTTCACGGAAGAATGAGGGATGACTACTTTTTACTGTAACAGTCAAATTATCTTTTATGTCTGACATTTGTAGGTCACTGAACTTTTAACTCATCTCTACAGTTTCACAGTATGCAGTTAGATAGCCTATAATATAAAAAGAACACAATTACAGGTTTTCAGGGAAATGCAACACATTCTCATGGCAATTAGTAACTATTTTACATTTTGACGAATTGGTGATTAATTGGTGATATTCGTATGGTTAGATTTAGGAAAGTGGCTAGGGATGGACCTTCTTGCTTTTTTCGTCCTAAAAAGTGTTTGTTTCCATGTGAATGACGTTGCACAAATTCAACCAAAAATTCCGCCTTATAGTTACATGTTTCAAAATATGACAGAAACACTAAAAGCACCTCGAGCACCCTTAGTCAATCTCCTCAAGGTTATAAAAACTATTACCAATAAACAAACATTTTTCTAACATGTTGAACAAGTTTCAGATTTCAGAGCTTGCAGGGGTGAGAATTATGCATGACTTTGAGTCACCAGCATGTCCCTTATCTCACTTTAGGACATACAGGTTGCTCAATGAGTGACACGCATGAACAATGAAAGAGTTTACAGACTGAGAGTGACGGAGGCGTACCTTGTTTAAATGCGATGAGAGAGTGTGTGGGTGTGTAGGAAACAGGTTAACAGTCAGGGATATTTAAGAGCAGATATCAGAGCTGTGCTGCGATGACAATGATGAAGATGATCAACATACTCAGTGTAGCATTTTCCGTCACTCTTCTAATGAGAGGTAAGCTCTTTTGTTGGATAATTATTATTTAAGGATAAAGAATTTTTATAAACTGTAATACTATATACTGTACCAGTCAAACGTTTGGAGTAATTGAAATAACAGTAAAACAGCAATATTATGAAACATTATTACAATTTAAAAGAACTGTTTTGTATTTCAATGTATTTTAAAATGTACTACATTTTAAACAAAATTTTCAGCACCATTACTCCAGTCTTCAGTGTCACATGATCCTTCAGAAATCATTCTAATATGCTGATTTGCTGCTCCGTTATTATTTATAGTCAATTAGTAATAATGATTCTTATTACTATCACTGTTGAAAACAGTTTTTGCTGCTTGATATTTTTGTGGAAACGGTCATACTTTTTTCAGGATTCTTCCATGTCTTTCTATACATTGAAGAATCCATTTCCACAAAAATATCAAGCAGCAAAAACTGTTTTCAACAGTGATAATAATAATAAGAACCATTATTAATATAAAGGAACAGCATTTATTTGAGATATAAATATTTTATAATGTTATAAATGTCTTTGCTGTCCCTTATTATTTATTTGTTTATTTATTTATTTATTTTACATCTTACTTACACCAAACTTTTGAATGGTAGTGTTTCCACAAAAATATTATGCAGCACATTGTTTTGAACATTAATAATAATAATAAGAAGAAATATTCATTGAGCAGCAAATCAGCATGTTAGGGTGATTTCTGGAGGCTCATGTGACACTGAAGACTGGAGTAATGATGCTGAAAATTCAGCTTTGCCTTCACAGGAATACATTACATTTTAAATCATATTAAAGTAGAAAACAATTATTTTAAATTTGAATAAGATTTCGTAATATTACTGTTTTTACTGAATCTTTGATCTAAGAAATGCAGCCTTGCTGAGACGTCTTTAAAAAACCTTTAAAAAATCATTCCAAACTTTTAGCCTGTATTGTATAGCTAATTTCATTTTGACTAACACAACTATTGCTTTCTTTTATAGAAAAAAAGTTTTATATTGCATAATATACAGTGTTTTTTGTTTGTTTGTTTTCCCCCTGAAGTTATAATGAAATGAACTTCTTTTTTTTTTTTTTTAGGGTGTGACGCACAACTGAATGGTAACTAGTTTTTCACCACATAATTTAAATAGCCAAATCCTATCAAAAATGTTGCTATGCGCAATTGTTTGTCAAAAATGTGTTTAATTTGCATTTGTCCCTGTCAGAGTGTGGCAGAGCACCTCTCAACACAAAGATAGTTGGAGGACAGGATGCATCGGCTGGTGCTTGGCCATGGCAGGCCAGCCTTCACAGGTCCGGTAGCCATTTTTGTGGTGGATCACTCATCAACAATGAATGGGTTCTGACTGCAGCTCACTGCTTTGCAAGGTAACTATCATAGAGCAACCCTTGCAATTATAAAAAAAAATACTTATTCAATGGATGTGGTGAATGCTTAACACTTGTTCTCCCACCATATTCTAGTACTTCACTCAGTGGCCTAATTGTGTACCTGGGCCGACAGACACAGGAAGGAGCAAATGCCAATGAAGTTTCCAGGAATGTCTCTCAAATTATAAAACATCCAGCCTACAATAGCATCACTGAAGACAACGACATCACTCTTCTGCATCTGTCTTCACCAGTGACATTTACTGACCATATCAGACCAGTCTGTCTGGCTTCAGCAAACAGTACATTCTTTAAAAGCACTGTGAGTTGGGTCACCGGATGGGGAAACATTAGGACAGGCGGTAAAGTTTTAATTTTACTAACCTTGATCATACACAACATACTGTATTATTGCAGTACTGATGCACATTTGATAATTTAATGTCTTTTACAGCTTCCCTGCCCTCACCGCAAATTCTACAGGAAGTGGACGTGCCTGTTGTTGGAAACAAGCAGTGTAAGTGTCTTTATGGAGTCTCAACAATCACAGACAACATGCTATGTGCCGGACCACTAGAAGGAGGGAAAGACTCCTGTCAGGTAACAACTCCTATACATCCATTTTGGTTATTTCCCAGTTTTAATGAGTTGCAAATATTCCTCAGTGTGAAAATATCAATAATAAAGAATGGGTTTCTCTTAAACTTTGAATTCAACCTAGTGAGTCACTTTCAAAACACTGTCCGGTTCATTGCAAAACTCAAATATTTGAGATCTTGCCTGCACAGTCAATGACTCAGTATTTTATATTGTATACATTAGTAAAATTATTATATTAAAGGATCTGTTTTGTGCATTAAACGTGTATTTGTCCTAGTTTAGAAAATGTTCCTGAAATTTGTACCGTAATGAAGGAGAGGTGAGACTGGTGTATAGATCAGGGGTTTTATAACTTTTTACTGACAAGGGATCCCAAATATGAAGGATCCCCTTCTCAAAATATAAAGGCAGCTATATATCTTTATGTTTTCATAAAATACCCATCCATATTGTGTGAGAAGCAGTGTGATATAAAGGCAATATGTTGTTTGCAAAATTAAATAATTAAATGTTATCTTCCCATTATTCCTTCATATTACAAATTACACCTGTGAACTACAACTGGAATGTGTAGAATAGGTTACATGGCATGTCACTAACCTGTTCTTCATCCTACAGGGTGATTCCGGAGGTCCTTTGGTCAGCAAACAGGGCTCAGTCTGGGTCCAGTCTGGAGTTGTGAGCTTCGGCAATGGTTGTGCTTTACCTAACCTTCCCGGTGTGTATGCCCGAGTGTCTAAGTACCAGAACTGGATCAATGAGCAGATGACCACCAACCAGCCAGGCTTTGTTACGTTCAACTCCAATGGTACCGACGGTGACCTGGCAATTAGCTGTGTGCCTGCCATTACGACAACCACTGCCGCCACTACAACTACAACCATTGCACGTAAGATTCTTTCAAGTCAAATAAGATTCCCAATAAACCATGCATACCCATTGTCCATTTAGTTACATGTCCTAGGACTTTTGTGCATTTAAATGTATACTTGTTTTCAAAGGTAAATGGTGCGTTCACTTAGCTAAACACATATTTATATTATCGGTGAAGTAAATTCCTAGTGTAATTTCCAATCAAGGTGAAAGAAGCGCAGCGCAGCGCTCCAGACAAAATGTGACCAAGAAAAAAAAATTAAAATGCACTTGACGTTGGCAACAGTTAGAGCCGGTTCATCGTTGTGTTTCCTAAACACAACAATGAACGCAAATAAATGAAACTTATGAACTTTTTTTTTTCTTCATGAAAAACTATCAAACTTGTGACTTGAATCAGACTCACTCAGTAAATCTTTTAAAGCCCTTAATCGACTTCCTCTCTGAATTGTGAGACTTTGTTTGGGGGGGAGATATTAATTTATCAACTAAAAAAGTAATTTGGTGTCTAAATGTTTTATTTTAGCAACTAAATTCTGACGTGACACACCACCGTTTCTGGGTCCAAACACTCTATAAGATCTCAAAAGCTAACCAAACAGTGCTAATATACACTCACTGTGTGCTGCAGTACTACTGAAAAGCATGTAAAAATATGGTGTAGAAACAATTTTCACTCAGAAATTGCTAGTAAATTTCACAATTAATCATAAAGACGGCAAGTAACACAATGCTTTAAATGTGAAAAGACTGTAGTATACACCATGAGTTTTTAAAAGCTTATCTTAAGCCTTAGCATTCCTGTAAAATTAGCCTAAAACGCCTAAAAAAAGGCATACCCAAAGTGAATTGCATGCTGTTCTTGAACCATTTTGAGTATTTTGGCCTCTTTTGAAAGGTGACACTCCTAAACAGAGCAAACCTCAGAATCACTGTAAGTCTTACTGGTATTGAGTAATAGAACTTTGAAAAAAAAAAAAAAATCAGCCTAAATATTTTTGTAAAAAGAAACACAATGGGATCACAGCATGAAGCCTTGTCTAACAAAGTAACTGATTGTACCTGCTATGTTGATTGTATCATTCGAATCACAAGAATTTCAGCTTTCCAAACATAGGTGACATGTTTAGCTTTTTTTTTTTTTTTTTGGAGTTGTTGTATGTCACAAAGTTAACCCTCAAAAACACCACGGGTGGTACAGTGGAACGCTAACAGGTTAAAGTTGTACATGAATAGTACTCATAAACAGCTGTTGAAATTGTATTCTCACTTTAAATGGAGTGGAGGCTTGGACCCGAAAACAGTATTCGATATTCCTAGTCATTTCCTAGTCGTGGATTCCTTCTTGTTCTCAAGTTCATTATCTGTCAACTAATCATTAATGAGTTACAGTAAAACCAGAAACAGAACCTGAAAACCTTGCTTATTCAAACAATGGCCAGAAAGCCTGTTCTGCGACATACTGTATCTCCCAATGCATTACACTGCTTTCTATGCTAATGAAGTGTGACTGTGTAGCCTAGGCTAGCCTGTTTATTTATTTATTAGCTCTTTAAGCTATCAACTGTGCTCAGCTATCAATTGTAACAAAAAAACTGTAAAAATGAAACCGTAAATAAGACAAATATTATTGGAGTATATTTTACAAGAAAATACTGTTTCAGTCTTTCTACTTCAACATTTTACGTTTAATTGAATGTTATTTGCTGTTTAATTGTAAATATTTTTGAAATTTACTAGCAATTTCTGACTGAAAATGGTTTCAAAATCATTTTCCCACTGTATGAAAGAATTAAAGAAAACAAATTAAGTAAATGTTTCACTGATAAAATCCGCCATTCATTCCCTTTCTCTTTGTTACTGTAGCTGTAGTGTGTGGAAGTGCCAAACTGAACAACCGTGTTGGAGGAAACAGCTCCCTCGTATCTCCCGGTGTATGGCCATGGATGGCCAGCCTGCAGTTTAACGGCAGTCACGTTTGTGGAGGAACGCTGATTGCTGAACGGTTTGTCATGAGCTCTGCCAGCTGCTTTACCAGGTAATAGCACTTAAACACCACAATCATTTGATGAGAAATCAAAATGATTTGATTCAACAGAGTTCCTTTTTTTTAGATCCACCAATGCCTCTCACTGGACCGTGATCCTGGGCCGTCTGAATCAGAACGGCTCCAACCCCAATGAGGTCTCTATAAAAGTGGCGAATATCACACTCAGCAATGGTACAGGTGACAACGTTGCAGTCTTGCAGTTGGCTGTCGCACCAAACCTCACAAATTTCATTCAGCCTATATGTGTGGACATGGGAGACAATACCTTCAGCGCTAACACTCAGTGCTGGGCGGCAGGATGGGGCTCAGGAGCAGGAGGAGGTGTGAATGCTTTGAAACACTATGCTAACTGCTAACTATGCTGTAACTTTTTGTTACATTTCTCCTTCATTTGAATGAGTTTTCTTCCTTTTATAGTGAATCAAACTCTTCAGGAATTCCAAACCTCTGTTGTGAATTGTGGAAACTCATCCTCAAACAACAGTATTTGTACAAGTTCCTTGAACTTACAGGAGGTAAGTTAATTCTGTTTAAAAACAGAACAACATGTTGTATTATTTTTTTAATAAAAGTACTTGCAGATAAAAAAAGGAATGGTTAAATACCAGTAAACTGAGGCTTATGGGAAGGAAGTATATTTACAGTTTACAGTACGGTTTAATTCATTATTATTAGTTTATGCATTAGGTAACATGAACTAATATGAATAATACTTTGAGAGCATTTATCAAGCTAGGTTAATGTTAATTTCTACATATACTACTAATACATACTAATTTGATGCATTATGAACAAACATGAATTAACAACAAACGTTAATAAATGCTGAAACTAAAATTGTTCATGCTACCTACTGAACTAACTAATTTCAACAACTGGAACTTTATTGTAAAGTATTTTCAAATAGCGTATACTACTGTTTAAATTCATGGGGATTTTAAGATAAAAAAATACAGCAAAACAGTCATATTGTGGAATATTTTTACAATAACTTAAAATGTAATTCATTCCTGTGATGACTTAATGAATGAATTAATTAAATTAATTAAGCTGAATTTTCAGCTTAATTACTTCAGTCTTCAGTGTAACGTGATCCTTCAGAAATCATTCTAATATCTAATATGCAGATTTGCTGCTCAAAAAACATTTCTTATTATTATCAATGTTGAAAATATTAATATTTTTGTTGAAATCACAATACTTTTTGAAGGATTCTTTAATAAATAGAAAGTTCAAAATAACAGCAATTATGTGGGGAAAAAAACTTTTGTAACAAAAATCTTTAATGCATCCTAGCTGAATAAAAGTAAATGTAAAAAATGTGTAGCATTCAGTAAAGAGTTTTCTCTTTCTCTCTCAGGGTGATCAGGGTGGTCCGCTGATGTGTAAGGTGGGTCAGTCATGGATCCATGCTGCTGTTTTGACATTACAGAGCAGCATACAGACTAGCATTACAAACAGCAGCAGCTCTAACACAAGCTCCAGCAACAGCACTCTAGCATCCCGCTCTGCTCACATTCAAGATGTCCAGGTCTTCACTAAAACATCCAACTTTGCCTCATTCCTGACATCTGTTGTGGGTTCCTTCCCTGCAAAAGCCACAAACTCCACAAATTCAACGGCAAACAACCCAACCCAAGGTGCCTCTAATGGGGCACAAGCATCTTCTTCCTTCTGTTTTACCGTTTCAGTCCTCTTGCCCGCACTTACAGCTCTTAAAATCTTTCAAGGCATCAATTGAGTCTTTTGAGATGAATGTGACTAAGTATTCAGACACATAATAGATGTCTTCAATGTGCTTCTTATGACTGATCACATAATCATACAATATAAAAATCTTTTGTGGGGCACGTCATTCATTTTTACAAAGCAAATGTGAACATTTAAGATCTCTATTGTTATCTCAGACCATGAAGCTGCTGCCTGTTGTTCTTACGCTGTACAATTACACTGTATGATTTTACAAGTGCAGAGCTAATAATGTTTGTAACCGGACGTTACAAACATTATTCAATATTACGTACATTTACACTGTAGCAGATGCAGCATGTAGTTGTTATGCAGCTTGGCACTTTATGGAAATGTCCTTTGAGTGGTTCAGTTCTAATACTGACTATACCGTAGCTTAACTAACAAGTACCTCAAGCTGTACCACATTTGGGACATTACTGTAAGTTAAATTAATTAAAGAGTAAAATATATCCATTTTATTAATGCTTGGAAAATTATTCTTGCCACAAAATTTTTGGAAGAATGTTGCATGAAACTATATTTTCTAGATTATTATAAATATATCTTTTGTACTATCTTTTATCTCTTTTCTTTTATATTTTTATGCAAAAGTCGTTATCATATGATTTCTTATGAATGAAGTAACTCTTTTCAACACACTGTTAGAATGTGAAAAGTAAACATGTATATTAAAATGCATATTAAAATTACAAATTAAGTTGACATAAAACCATTTTGGGGTTTTTTTTCTCCAATTGATTTGGCCAAGTGTCCAAGAAGGCATGTGGTAAGAATGTGGCTTGGATTCTGCATAGTCATTGCTGTAAACACGAGCATGTGCTGTCCACCAGATTATATCTCCTTATGAGAGGGAAAAAAAAGTTTCCCGAAACCACCTTCCTTGAACATCTCAAATGTCACTTCATTTCATTAACTGTTTTTAAACGTTATACTTAGACTTAGAATATTTCATTATAAAAGTTTTCACATATCCAATAGAAATAATAAGTGGCTGAAAAATTCATTATTTCTCATTTTATATTATAAATATTCATAATGGGTAATGGCTAGTTAAAGATGCATGGTTAAGATGCATCTATTTTTTAAATAGTTGGATTTGATACAGAAAAAATATAGTTTTTTTTTTAATATTTTTAAAAAAATTTTTTTAAAAATATAAGTTATCCAAATGAATTCCTTAGCAATGCATATTACTAATCAAAAATTAAGTTTTAATATATTTACCGTAGGAAATTTACAAAATATCTTCATGGAACATGATCTTTACTTAATATCCTAATGATTTTTGGCATAAAAGAAAAATCTATAATTTTGACCCATACAATGTATTTTTGACTATTGCTACAAATATACCCCAGCGACTTAAGACTGGTTTTGTGGTCCAGGGTCAAATATATATACAGTACATATATATATATATATATATATATGTGTGTGTGTGTGTGTGTGTACTGTATATATATCGATCTATGACCATGTCCTTTGAAAGAATAGCAATTGCGTAAAGTAAATATATGATATGATAATGTGAGGCACATTTCAGTACATTTTTGTCAGTTTATCATAAAGTGATGTGAATTGTTTTCATGTGACTAGTGCAAAATAAGTTAAATGTTAAGACTGTTCCAAATAAAAGCACTACAGACAAAGTCTGTATACTTTCCCTTACCAAGAAACACAATTCCATGTTCTTTGAAATCGATCTGTTGTGAAAATGTGTTTCACAGAATCTATTTGTACAGAATTACAGATTGAGCAACCGGGTGTTTTAACTGAAACAACATACCACCTTTCTTGCGTCTAGGATGTAGAGGAATTGTATCTAATCTAAGATTAATTGTTATCTTATTCTAGCCCAAAGAATGCCAATCTTACTCTAATATCTTATTATAATTTAAGTTTCATAAGATTATGTATTAATATGAGAAAATATACATTGTAGAACTAAAGTACATACTATATATATACAATATAAAATTAGATAACTAATTGTGTATGTTTCACCTAGTGTCATATTTCAAGTTTCATAATCAGTCGCTGTTAAAATTCAAAGTCTGTTGACTATGACTGATACCACACAGTACAACACCAAAATCAGTTTAACAGAATCAATGATACCTTGGACCAACAATATTGCTTTATGATGGAGTTATGTGCTGGCATTAAAAACAGAAAATACAGTCCTTTTTTAAAATTCCTCTGTAGTGTAGAAATAATACTAGAAGGATGTACGCGGAGATGTGACTGCACAGTTTGCAATGAGCTATTATTTTTAACTAAGATTTTTACTGTGATTATATCAAGGTAGCCTATAATATCTGGAGAAAGCTAGGCTTTTGGAGGACCCTTGACTGGCTGATGGCACGACAAGAACACACACAATATCAAACCCTTCAGCATTGAGTGACAAGCTACTATAACTTAAACGGCAGCAGAAAGGGAAAAATATTTTTTTTTCACGCCTTTAAGAGCACTCCAAAAAGTATTGGGCACTAGTATAAAATGTGTAATATAATCAAATATTAGCATCAATGTAAATTGCTACATTTGAGTGGGTGTCAAATAAAAAAGGATGCTGTAAAGAAGAAGAGTATGTAATTACCAAATCTACCAGCAAGGGGTTAAGAAAGCCATGCTAACCAGTCAATTTCACACATTATAGTCAGTTGCAACAGTTAAATGCTGACCTAGTGTCAAATTTGGTATACAGTCCAAGGAAAAGTCCACTGGGACTTTTCAATGTTTGCATCATTCCACTCGTCTTGAGCGTTTTCAGACAGACTGATAAGTTGTAGGGATTTTTCAGACTCTTTCTGCAAGTTATATCATTACACCAGTAGGTGGCAACAAGCGAGCATCTTAATGATTGATTCATTTAATCATTTACTCAACTGGTTTGTTCAAACATACTGATTCACTCATTACTCAAAGATTCATTTGGAACTATTTTCATTTGATGAACAAAAATAGAATAAATAGGAATTTTGACTCTAAAATGTAAGTTACTCAATATTCAATACTCAATAATAAAACTTCTTGTTTATTGAATTGTTGTATAAAAGCAATTGTCACACTGATAAACGTGCTGTTGGTCTCTGTCTTGCACACATATGAATTTGCTAATATGTCTCTGCAGGGCGGGGTTTTGGAAAACACTTGTGAATCAATGGGGTCAGTCAGTTCAGTAGCTAAGTATGGAGGAACTTAGCAGAACAGCTATAAAATGTGAATATGTACAAAACATTAACATGTATAAAAAATAGAATAGTGGGTGGTTTGTTGTCTATATACTTGTGGCATTCTCCTCAAGGTGTATTTCTGTGAATGTGTAGGTTTCTTATCAGCTCAAACAGTTTCTGCTCTATAGTTGTTGGATTAACTTAAAGGGGTCATATGACGTTGGCCGAATACCTCAAGCGTGTGACGGAAATGTTACGCCCCTTACCATACTGTGATGCCGTGTGTGCGACGAGCGCCTGTGCGCTGGTGATGCGCGTGCACCTGTGATGCAGGACGAGACAAAACCAGTAAAACCCATTATAAACGCGATTTCTAGTTGTGTCCTCTTTTGGAAGGCCAAACAAAGTATTTTTGCTTTCATAACAAAACACACAGCGTCTCCACGACATGGCGGCGGCAGCAACAATGCTACAGCAAGACCAAGAGCTTGTAGCACTCCAAAGAGAAAGGAAAAATTGAAATCGCATCATATGACCCCTTTAACTATTTGTTACAAAAGAAAAGTAATTCAGTCTAATCTAATCTATCTATCTATCTATCTATCTATCTATCTACTGTGAGTGTACACACACACACATATATATATATACAGTATATATATATATATATATATATATATATATATATGTGTGTGTGTGTGTGTGTGTGTGTGTGTTTGTGTGCATGTTTATATACAAATTACTTGATCATTTATCAT
Source organism: Sinocyclocheilus anshuiensis (assembly GCF_001515605.1). Taxonomy (NCBI): domain Eukaryota; kingdom Metazoa; phylum Chordata; class Actinopteri; order Cypriniformes; family Cyprinidae; genus Sinocyclocheilus; species Sinocyclocheilus anshuiensis. The sequence continues at coordinate 3,800,057 of NW_015555781.1, read as the reverse complement.
TTTGAGATTACTTTTATCACATAGATTTGAACGGGATTATGGTGCACCAATTAATTAAAAAAATAAAGAAAATATCTTTGTTCTTTGTTATCAACATCATGAAGTGCATTAAACATTAGCTTACATTATGCTATAGGGTTTCCCAAACTGGGCTTCCTGAAAGAACTAAAGGGGTGTCGTGAGTTCATGGAAGGCTAATACTTAAATAAATCATAAAATGTCAAATTAAAATTAATACATAATTTTAAAATAAAAACAAATAAAAATAAAATACTTCGACAATAAAAATAGAAATACTTTTTTTTTTTACCTGCATGTCAGTGTGACTATTAACCAAAATTGTGAACATGCAAATGTGTTGATATTGAAATATTAATTAAAAATCTCAGAGGCTTCAAGTAAATATTTTAGGTCAAATGAAGTTGAGGTGCTTAATTTTTGGAATCTGATTACACAATCCAGATTACATGTAATCAGTCAGCAGGGTAATCACTCTTATCTAAAGTTCCTAATTTACTAGAGATACAGGTGGATTGTGCTTTTTGTTGATTATTAGATGATGAATTGTCATGTAAAATAATAGAGTTATGTAACAAGGAGTTACTGTTGGAACCTGTTTCTGTTGGATGGTATAGTGTGTGTAACAGATTATATGAGTTAATGTCAATAAGGTAAAAGAAAGGGAAGTATTCTCATACTGAACGTGTGACGATCTATGCTTCTCCCTTGTTCTTTGTTCAAAATCCAGTCAAATACTGTTATAGTCAACCAAAATGTACACTGTTCATTTACTAAAATCAGAATAATGGAGAAAGTGTTTTTGCAAAGATTAGAAGTAGAGCTTTGGTTATGTAAGGATAGACAAATGGCCAATTTCACAATAAGTCATTATAATGTAAATCATTTTTTTTTCTCTCATGACTTTAATATAAAACATATATACAAATATGTGGTCACTCTCTTAGCCTAATGTAAAAGCTTTCATCTTTTATTCTCCATAGAATGATACCTACTTTCCATTAAGTGGTATGGCTATTAAATGATCTAGTCTCACTTTGTCCAGGGTGTGACTCACAACTGAATTTTCTTGTGAATGTCAATCACTCTGCAACTAATTTCGGTAAGCAGTTTCGATAAATATATCAAACCGGTCTGTCTGGCAGCAGCAGGAAGCACATTCAACAATGACACGATGACCTGGGTCACTAGAAGCAGTGCCATAGTGAGAGGAGTTCTGAAATAAATATATTTATATAATAATATATATCACCATCATTATGTGGTATATAATAACAGTGCAGTGTTTATAAAATAAGGAAAACAAAAGTACCTCTTACCTGAGAGACAGAGTATGATTAGCAACAGTAATTAATACTAAGCGATAACCAGAAATGAGATCAGCTTTTTAATTTTGGCATTATGATAACATATGCAGTGTCATTTTAAGTAGAATCACAGTGTAGATTAATTTATGACATTTGTATACGCAGGATAATACAGACATTTCTATACAATACTTTGGCTTTATGACTTAACAATGAAGGTGTCCCATCAATGCTAAAAAAAAAAAAAAACAGTGAATGATCATCTGAGAGGCTGCTATCGCGAAGTGACATGACATCTGTCTAAAGTTACAATCTTTCTGGAATTTCTGCTTCTCTTGCTGTTTGTTTTCCTGGTCAGTCTTACTGTAACAAACAGACACAATTAACAAAACCTAAAGCTTAAATGGGTCTGCAAAATATACCAGAACAAAAGCTAAATATATGCCTGGATTTATTTTGATTGTCTAATTTTGATTGGAATTATAATCTGATTGTACATTAATTAGCAGCAATTAGCAAAAGAGTATCTAGCAGTATTGTGTCTAATATGCAAAATCATTATTATTAACTTCTTGTTTGTTGAACTACTGAGCAAAATCACACCAACAATCCTGCTTTTCCTCTGAATATCACTAATGGCTGTGATCACCTGTACTCGGTGTGTGACCTCGTGCCTATACGGAAAAAAACATGCTTAAACATTAAACAATACAACAGAATTTAGGGCTTATGTACAAGGTAAAAAAAAATACAATTCAAAACAGGCTACATAGTGTGTTGATAATATTAAATGTAAATATGGGCAATATTTAAATGTGTTGCAGATTAATCAGACCACTGTTGTAACAGACAGACAGAACATGTACTAAAAGTGTAGTTTGTATATTTTATTATTTTGTATGTATGAAATACACAACACAACACAAATTTGATTCTGGAGCCGGGCCTGCCAGAAAGTACATCAAAATCTGCCATCTTTTCTCCAGGGAACCATGGCAGTAATCACACTTTTACAGTAAAAGCCCTGAAAAACTGCAGGAAGATGTGTGAAGTACACCAGATGGTGTAGCTACAACATCTACCAGCAGGGGGAAATAGTGTCATGATAAACAGCACAACTTGTATGATTTACAAACTGATAGAGGCTGAAAGTTCAGCCAAATGTGAGCTATCATAATGTGAGTGTCAGAGCAATAAGGACTTCACATCAAAATCTGTTGTAGATTGTTGAAACACTGATTGAATTGTGTTGTGTGGACTTCGAGCACAAAGACATCAGCTCAATAGACTGTGATGTTTTATTTTTGAGTGAACTTTCCCCTCTTAAGTGCTCTCGACTGAAATGGTCACATTTAATTATGAAAATGTAAGTATTTGTGCAAAAAAAGTCAAAAGAACCTATAGCACATATACAAAACATTTAAAATTTTACAAGAAACATAACATAAAAAAAAGTTTTGGTAGCAACAGTTAAGGAGTTTAAGTTTCTTAAATTATACCGCCTATATTGTACTTAAATAGTACTGGTGTACACTAGGGCCAGACATTTTGGGTCCCACAAAAAAGCATGAGCTCATATCAACCAATTTATTTGATCATTTAATCAATTTGATAAAGATTGATAATTTGATTAGTTTGGGCTTAAAGATATAGAGGGATTCACCATTTTAAATTTTTTAATAACTAATATTGTGGTAAGGAAATTAACCTTCTGAAAAATGTCTACAGGCGAACATTGACAAATATTTCAAATTAATTTAATCATCAGCCTTAGTCTTCAAAGTTAACTTGTACAGCTCTGGAGGAAAAAATAAGACACATTTGTTTTTAAACAACACAATACTAATGTTTTTTCTTTATTTAGGAAGAGTTCAGAAATCAATATTTGGTGGAATAACCCTGATTTTCAATCATCGCTTTGTGTCTTGGCATGCTCTCCACCAATCTTTCACATTGTTGTTGGGTGACTTTATGCCACTCCTGGTGCAAAAATTCAAGCAGCTCAGCTTTGTTTGATGGCTTGTGACCATGCATCTTCCTCTTGATTACGTTCCAGAGGTTTTCAATGGGGTTCATGTCTGGAGGATGGACTGGCCATGACAGGGTCTTGATCTCTTGGTGCTCCACCCACACTTTGGCTTGATTGACCTGGCTGTGTGGCATGGAGCATTGTCCTGCTGGAAAAAACAATCCTCAGTGTTGGGAAACACTGTCAGAGCAGAAGGAAGCAAGTTCCCTTTCGAACGGTCTTGGCTTCTCATCGATGAAGGGCTTTTTTCTAACTTTGCATGACTTCAGCCCTGCCCCTAGGAGCCTGTCTTGAACCGCCCTCACTGTGCACTTCACCCCAGCTGCCATTCTTTTTGTTGGTCACTTGATGCCCTCCTATGGTCGTTGAATGACATTTGAATGAGTTGGCAGTCCCGGTCAGTGGAGAGTCATTTTCGCCCTCTACTGGTCTGTAGCTTTGTTGTCCCCAACGTTTGCAGCTTGATCCTGTTATATGAACTGCTGTCTTTGAAATTTTAAGGATGGAAGCAACCTGAAGCTCACTGTATCCCTCTGCCAGAATTGAACCATTCTATTCCTATAATAATTCTATTCCACTTAGAACTTTTCTTTTCAACTCTTTTGCCATGGTCAGTAGTTATTATTTGATTCCAATTACTATTAAGGGTACTACTAGCACTGTTTTTGCCATCCAGCTAGTCCTTTATGGAAGAGGATAGTGATGACCACAACAGTAGTTTTTATACTTTACCTTGTTAAATAAGATTTGGTTGAGGTGATCACCTAAACAGTACTTCATTAAGCAGAATGTGGTTTGTCTGTTTTGGAATTCAGACACTGGATGGAATGGCGGCCATACATGATGTAGAGTTTGCTGAGTTTCTTTAATTTTTTCCAGAGCTGTATCTCAGAACTCTGTTAACCATATCAAGTGTTCAGATGAATATTGCTGTTTTCATATAGTCTCTTTCACTTTTTTTTTTTCTTCAAATAAGTCTATTGTGGTTATCAGAATAAATGCAATAGTGATAGTGCTCACAGAGCTGGGTAGTAACTGATTACATGTCATCTGGTTTACGTAATCAGATTCCAAAAATTAAGTACTTGTAATAGATTAAATTACATTTTAAAATACTCAGAATCAGACTGCAGTTACTTTTTATTGATTAGATTGCATATTATTCTGAGCAGGAATTCATCAAGGACATGACTGTTGGAATTATAGTTGTGGGTCACCAAAGTGAGCACCATCAATCTGCAGTGATGTGGTCCTGGTAATAGAAGAAGGAATCTTGGTGATCTGGGCTTGTGTACTGCGTTAGACTATCCGGGACTTGTCACAGCACTTAAAGGCAAAATTGTTTGATTTTCATTTCATTCAAGCGGTTATTTTCACATTCATTTACACTAATACTTTTCAGACAGTGCAGTGTTAATAATGTTTTAATAAACATGAATGTTTAAATTATGGGGGTTTTTTGTGCTCTCTGTTAATGCCAAGATAATTAGTTAACAAAAAGCTTTTGTCATGTTAACTTGTGTTGTAGTTTATTTAACTTATTTTGTAATTATTATTTAAATATTTTTTAGTTAATTGTTGTAACAAACTATGAGTGAACTTAAATTTGAAAGTTCACTTAATCCTCTTGATTGCCAGAATAAATTGAATAAAACAGAAAAAAATATTTAATCCAAAGTTATGACAACAAAACAACATTAAGTTAAAAAAAATTATCTTTAATTCTTAGGACAAAATATTAGTTGAAACAACAAAATCTTTGTAACAACTGAAATTCTTAGTTTTAATGAACTCAAAATGTTAAGGCAACCAGGTTACTTACTTTTTTAAGTTAAACCAACAAATAATTTTTTACAGTGCAGTTACTAGTCAGGTGGCTATAATTACACAGAAAATTTAGAGGCCACACAGCATTTGATCACTGGATTTAGAAAAATCATTTCAGTTTTAAGAAGTGTTTTCTCAGCATTTCAACATTGCATCAACTGATGAACACACTCATTTTTATTTGAATTATCGCTCAGTGGGTTATTCAAGGCTTTTGTCTTTCAAACACATTAAAATTCACATTGCTTCTTATTTACATTCAATGCAGGGATTCCCAAACTTTTTTGTCATCTTATCCTTTTTCACCTAATATATTTACTTGAAGTAACCTTGAGATTTTAAAGTAAATATTTTAATAATTAAATATCACATTTGCTTGTTCACGGTTCTCTGATGTTGGCTAATCGTCACATGACATGCAGGTAAACAAATAAAATATATATTTTTTTTTTAGTAAGTGTTTTATTTTGATTCATGTTATTTTAAAATGATTTATTTTAATTTTACATTTTAATTATTTAATTAATTGAATTGCTTTTCATTAAACTCACGAGCCCCCTGCAGTTCCTTGTTTGGGAAACCTTGATAATGTAATGAAATGTTTAATGCACTTCATGCTGTCAATAACTATGAATGGAATATATTGTCTTTTTCTTTGCATTTTTATGTCAATATGGTACAAGATTTTCCCATTTAAATCAATGTGATAAATGACTTAGGTCAAAAGTAGTCTGATTATATTACCTAAAATGTGTAAAGTAATGGATTAAGTTACTAACAACAATTTTTGTCATGTAATTTGGAATCAGTAATGAACTACAATTTGTAAGTAATCTGTTTGCTCAGGAGCTGTGGTACTTTTAGGGTAAAACACTACTGCTGCCCATGCGTCTGTAACTTTAACCCAGTATCATGCCAGGTTAGACACTGCATGTTCAGCGTGGGTGAATCAAACATAAAAAGCATAACTTTTTATTGTTCTTCCTCACCCATTTAACAACTAACAAGCCAACATGTGACATTCACAGCATACCATTCACTGCCTACTAAAACATTTCACGTATATGCATCTTCTAATGGTCTACAGTATGTGCATGTTCTGTATTCAAACTGAACAGGGAATGGTAAAGAATAAAGCTTTCAGTGCATTTTCAGGGTCTCAGTGAACACCTCAAAATGCAGAAATTTTGTCTGATGGTTAGATTTAGAAGTAAGAGATGCAAAATAAGCTCAGTATAAACAGCATGACCTATAGAAAAAAAGTTGATTGATATTCCTTCATATTTTTAGCGATATATAAACAATTAAATTAAATAAATAATAATTTTATTTATTAGATTAATTATATATTATAATACATTTTTAAATAAATAATTGGCATTTGGCAATGGTAAATACTTGCTAAAGAAAATGTGTTGAGATTTGCTTGTCTTTTGACAACTTCGTTTCTGTAGAAAAGGTGTAACTTGTTTGTCTAGCATGCTTGAAGGTAATTTTTTTTCTTGTTCTTGTTATGACACCAAAACAAAAACATGAAACAAATCAAGTTGTGTCTTAAAATCTTTGTGTCAGGTGCAGTTTCACAGAGATAGAGATGATGGCTCCTTTTGTATCTTTTTTTAAGTTACTTGCACTTTAACATGCATAAAGGAAAACGGCTAAATAACTCAATTTTGTCATGGAGACAAAAGTAAATGTTTTATTTTAACAGTTATATTATAATGTGCAATGAATACTTGTGGCTGGTTAATATTTTTTAATTCTCCCTTAAATTGATGTCTACCGAAGATACATTGATTTGTTGGTGTTTGAATTTACTGTCAAAATGTATTGTCATACATTAGCACTGTCCATGTATACACTGGTTCCTGATGTATTCCTAATGTGCTCATTGTGCCCTAGTGAATGTGGATGGGTTAGGAAGCTCTTTGATTGATCAAAGCACAGATAATGCAATATGTGCAAAAAAAGACAGATCATGAGGAGTGTTTATTTGATATATTCCTCAATTATTGTCTGTTCATAAGTCCATTTTATTAAGAATGACCCTTGAACCTTGTTGTTATTTAAAAAAAAAACACTTGAAACTTAATAATAAGTGACTGAAAGTATAAACCAAAACTTAAAAAACTAAGGAAGCCTTCCCTAGAGTAATAAATAAAATATTATGTCATATGTGAGCTTAAAAGAAGACAAATATGCACAATATATCAATAATATATTAAATTATCATTGTTACGTACTAAACGTTTTTGATGGCATGAAAGATTCATTTCTTGTCTTTTTCAGCATTGCACTTTTGTACACATACAAAGATCAAACTTTACAAACTTTTTTTTATAAACAGAACACACCTTGGAATCTCCTATTATGATGCTGCATAGTTTTATGCTGTTTGAAAACCTGTAAAGCCAGTTTCATTGTCAAACAAATATGTGAACATAAAGATTTGTTAATATCCATTGGAACTATTCCAAAGCAATGACATTTTCATAGTGTCTTTTTGCACTTGATATATTAATGTGCAGTACATTGTTATCAATATTGTGTTTAGAAAGCTATAAGAAACGGAGAGAAACAAACTACATTATTTAAAATATTGATCTAAAGGTAAAACTTCAAAATATGATCAAGTCAAAGAGTTCATTTTTAGTAATTAAGTTCTGAAGCAAATACATAAAACATACATACATGTACATAGCATAGCCAAAATGTCCTTTATGTAAAGTTCATATAGTTATTTCATGCTGAGAATCAAGTTTGTCCATTGACAGAATCTTTGTCTGAATATTTTAAAAATTTTTGTCATCTCCATTGTATAAGAGTTGTTGGTTTCATTGTGTAGGTGTGACCAGGGCAACTCAGGCTTCAGTGGAAACATCTGGAGAGGTGTGTTTATGTCAGGATCTAGGAGATATATAAGTTCAGTCAGCAGTGAAATCAGAAAGATGAAGATGTTCTGGACACTGAGTTTGGTCTTTGTGATCACTCTCCTAACCAAAGGTAAATGCCTTCATCTTTATATCATGTTCTTTATCAAATATGTTACTTGCTCCTGACAAAATTAATTAAATAATTAAAGAACCAAGACAAAAACACAATATACCGATTTTATTTTTACAAATTGTATTATTTATATTTATTATTACTTTTATGATCTGTCTATATGTATATATGTGCGTGTATATATATATATATATATATATATATATATATATTGACCAGATGCTATCATTTTACTTCAGTTTATTTCATGTGGTGCTTAAAAGTACATTAATTGTGCCAATTTGGTCTGAGTGGCTTGCCACAGGCTCCGTGTGTCTCTGCTGTCTGTGAATTGATTGTTGATGAATACTTGATGGATTTGGTGAATATCAGTTGTCTTTTTTCAAATTTGATCTTGTGTCATCTCCTCCAGGGTGTGACTGCCAATCTTTCGGTAAATATTTTTTCATCACATCATAATACTGAGTAACATCTTAACCTTTTTCTGAGAGTGTCAGTGTAATGATCCTTTCCCTCTCTTGTTAAAAGCATGTGGCAGTGCGCCTCTCAATACAAAAATTGTGGGGGAACGAATGCGTCTGCCGGCGCTTGGCCATGGCATGCCAGCCTTCACAAGTATGGGAGTCATTACTGTGGTGGATCACTCATCAACAGTGAGTGGGTTCTGTCAGCAGCTAACTGCTTTCCAAGGTAACCCACATAAACACCTTTAATAACATGTTTCCTTCACCTTGATGAATATTATGATTGTAAACTTGGTCATTGTTCTCTTAGTCACAGTCTCAATCCTACATCCTATACCGTGTACCTGGGTCAACAGAGTAAAAAACTAACCAATTCAAACGAGTTATCCAGAAAAGTCTCTGAAATCATACGTCATCCAGATTACGACAACCTCCCTCATGACAATGACATGGCACTGCTGCATCTCTCCTCACCTGTGAACTTCACTAATTACATCCAACCAGTCTGTCTGGCAGCAGAGGGAAGCACATTCAACAGTGACACAATGTGGGTCACAGGTTGGGGAAATGCTAATTCAGGCGGTAAGAAGCAAGATATTTTTATGCTTGCCACCTGGTGCCAGATGCTTGAAGTCTGATTATATGTCTATAAAATATACATCATCTATAGTTTAAGTTTGCTTTTATGGCCAGGTAAAACCATCATATATTTGACCATTTACAGTTCAAACTTTATCTCCATTGGACCGAATATCCTATGGGTAGCACTCTGACAACCCATGTTCAAGTCCTGGATAGTGGTGCTTTCACAATCCCATTCCCCTCTTTCTGTCCACTTCCTGGCAAAAAAAACAAACAACAACTTTATTTCCAAATACTGACAAATACTTACCAATTTGCCAATTTTATTAATTCCTCTTTTACATAAAGTTAAACAATAGTTAACATTGGAATATCGCGCCATATAAGATGTATTGGCAAGAATGTATTGGCAATGTCCACTCAGCACCACACCAGTGGACACGTATGGTGACAGCGATTAAAACACTGGAGATTGCAAAGCCCTATTGCGCAATTGAAATATTTTTAAATATCAGAAGCATTAAATGAAACCAAACGCATTGTTTAAATCAGTGTTATTTTAGTATCACTGAATATTTTTTGTAGCTTTTATTAATAGTTTGAATTAGTTTTTATTTTTAGAAGTTTTAGTAATTTGTAGTAAGTTTTTGTTTTTGAAATATGTCTATATGGTTTTAATGTATTTTTATCCATTGATTTTATTCAAGACAACTTTTTTTTTTTTTAAATGCAGAATTGAAAATAGTTGGGTTTGGTTAAAGTTGTAACACAAAAGCATATATAATCTCCGAAACATTATTATGAGACTCTTGGTGAGAATCCATGGCAGAGTTATTATAGTCAACTAAAACAAATGTTTATTACTTTAAATTAAATAAAGTTAACTGAAATAATATAAAATTAATTTCATTTTTATTTAGTTCAAATTGAAAATGGAAGTAAAACTAAACAGTGTTTAAAAAAAAAATTTTTTTTAATTCTTTTTTCTGGTATAAAGATCAGCATATTACTCAAATCTCTGCCTGTCTTTTGAGCATTAATGATGAGTTTTTCTCATTCACTGTTTCGCACAACAACAAATCCTACAGGAGGTGGATGTGCCCGTGGTTGGAAACAGTAAGTGTAACTGCCTTTATGAAGAATCAATAACAGACAACATGATGTGCGCTGGACCGTTGGAAGGTGGAAAAGATTCTTGTCAGGTATCGACAGTACATTGCTTGTACTATTTAATGCAATAATAACATTTTATACAATTTATATATACTCATATATATATATTTTCTTTTACTGTACAGGGTGACTCTGGAGGTCCAATGGTCATCAAACAGGGCTCTAAATGAATCCAGGGTGGCACTGTGAGTTTCGGTGAAGGTTGTGCTCAGCCTAATTTTCCTGGCGTGTACACCAGAGTGTCTAAGTACCAAAACTGGATCAATCAGCATGTCGGCTTGAATAATACGGGTTTCATCCATTATGCCTCCACTACTCCCATTCACAGTGAGACCTGTCCTACTCAACGTATGTTCCTTAATATGACCATGACAAAGCAAAATGAAATTGTCCATCATTGAATTGGTCTTACAGCTTGCTTACACTTCCCCTTTAGCTGCCATTTACATCTACCTCTCCTCCTCTCTCACTTTTCTCTCCAGCGCCATTGTGTGAAGGTTCTGCAGGTTTATGGCCATGGATGGCTAGTGTAACTTATAACAATTATCCGATGTGTGTAGGAACTTTGGTCTCTGACCAATTCGTCATGACCTCTGCTAGCTGCTTAGCCAGGTAATCATTTTAGGAAAACTTCATTTTATATGAAATCAGTTACCTAAAAACTGATAACTTGTGCCCTCACATTCAACATCTCATTTTTCAGATTCATGGGTATGAATGGATGGGCAGTCGTCCTCAATGTTGTCCAATGGGGATGCTCCAGCATGCCAGTGGAAGTTAATGTGACAAATGTCTTTTTCAATGATATTTTTGGCAATGGTGTAGCACTCCTGCAATTGTCTCATCCATTTAATCAAGTTGGCAATTTAACGGTTGACATGTATAGTCCAAGCTTTGGCCCTGGTACTCAATGTTCAGTAATTGGTTGGAGCCCAGCAGAAGTTATGTGTGAGTTTATATAATCACTTATTCAGACTTTCTTTGTCAATACATTCAATGACATCTTAAGTTTGTTTCTTTCTAATCTGTTTTTCTTTCCTCTTAAGTAAACCTACCTTTTCAGGAATTCCAGACCACCATTGTAAACTGCGATCCATCAGACACCACAGAGATCAACATCTGCACAGAGGGTTTGAACTTTCAGCAGGTATTTGCAGAGTCCTTTTCAGTCCTTTTCAGTCCTTCAGGCTTGTCGTTTGATTTCTCAGACTGAAACAGATTTGAGTTACTGCGTACAATTATAATGCTTCCTAGAAATGTACCACTGTATGTTTAGTATGACGTTTGTCTCATTCGGGACGATAACGGCAGTCCTCTGCTGTGTAAAATGGGCGACATGTGGGTTCAGACTGGTATTCTGTCCATTCCCCCTGGCAGTGAGATCAGCCCATACTCCAACAGCACTTCATCCACAACAGTCTTCATCCAGACCTCTCCCTTCTCCTTCTTCCTGACTAACACTATCTACAACATCCCATCTATTCTGGATGGGGCAGAGTCATTCTCGCCCCTCTCTCTCACCTACATCCTTCTGCTCTCTCTCCCAGCACTCCTCCAGGCCTTTTACTGAAGCAGCCATCTGTCACTTTATCAAAGAATAAACATATTCAGTACATTATATGGGACATTATAGGCTATTTGCTCTTGTATTCGATATATAGCTATATACATTTTTAATTTTAATAAATAAAGTAAGTAAAGTGGAATCTTAAAACTTTGTATATTCCAAATAAAAAAAAAGTTTTGTTTCTCAATTTCTGTAACTCACACTCTCTGGTAAATGAACTCCAGAGTGTATTACACCTAAAATTATACAATTTAGATAAATTTGTGCTTATGTAAATCTGTCAGCACTACTTTAAGTATGGGTGTCTAAGAAGTCAATGTATCGTCCATAATAAAGCTGTTCATTGTCCTGAAACCTGAAGAGAATTATCCATTTTTGAGCCATGGGTTCCCTCGGGAATTTCCTACGGGTTTTGAGAGATTAATGAGTACTGTAAGGTCTGTGGCTAACATGAAAAGAAATTATTTTGTTAATAAATTATTAATTATTATTTTATTAATTAATGATTAATTATTTTATTAATACATTACAGTCATACCTTAACTGTGAATTTTGGAGCCACTTATTTTTATACAGTATACTTATAAACTCTGAATTTCTAGGCTCTCATGAATATTAGTAAATCCCAATAAGATATTTTTCAAATATTAGTGCAAAAAAAAAAAAATCAGTGCAGTGATTACTTAAAGACACTGAGAGTAATAAACTACATTATTCAAAATATACACATAAAAATAAAGCTTCTAGTTAAAACCAGAACACAAAATAACCTTTATAAGTTCAGAATGAACTTTTTAAAACCTTCTACTATCTAGAAACGGTGGTACCAAGGTGGACCCAGGTTGTGGTACATGTCTCTTTTTGCTGTGAAATCTTTAACGATTTTTATAAACTAACATAAGAATCATTTTTATATTGTTAGTAATATTTCAAGATGAATACTTATGGGACTGAAGCAACATAGTTTACTTGATTATCCATACATCATTTTTTTTTTAGAAATCATTTGAGTATGTTTGATACAGGCATTTGAGGAATGTTTATCTGTTCATCTCTCAATCATTATTGTATTGCATAACATTATTTGAGTAGTCCATATGTGGGACTAAACGTCAACTTTTTGATTGATGATGACCTCATGACCTTTCGTGACCTCATCAGACTGATCAATTTTGAAGAGTGATGGGTCATAAATGAACTTTTAGGTGTATTTTTTAACTCTCACATCCGGTGGCATCTGCTGACCACATGTGGGGTATTCGGCCGCATTCCATCACAGGATGTGCTATGGTCTCTCCCCCTTCTCTCTCTCTCTATGGGGATGTGAGAAAGATATTGGTTGATTTTCAGGACAATATCAAAAATAAGTAAAACAATACTCAGAGACAAAAGCATATTGTGGGCCTCGCCATGTTCTCTCTCTCTCTCACACACACACACACACACACACACACACATACACATTCAAATGTCCGAGTAAAAGGGTCTTATTCTCTTCTTTTAAATGCAATGAGTACAAATAAATTATGGGATTACCAAAGACTGTAGAATACCCAAGACGTGTCTACTATAGTTTTGAATGGGGGAAAATGCAACGCTTAACATGGCCGCTCAATCGCAGGAAGCCCCGCCTTCTGAATGTAATGCTGCGTTCCAGGCAGGTTTTTGAACCCGTAAGTCACGACTTCAAACCACGACTCACGACTTCGTAGCGTTCCAGGCAAGTCACGCCAAACTGCCTGAGCGCAATTGTAATAAACAAATCCATCATTAACCCTTTGAGTGGTACGGTCCCACAAATGGGATTTTTATTTCCGTGCCCCTGGGAGTATGGTCCCACATATGGGATTAATGCTGCGTTCCAGGTTTTTGAGCCCGTAAGTCACGACTTCAAACCACGACTCACGACTTTGTAGCGTTCCAGGCAAGTCACGCCAAACTGGCTGAGCGCAAGGAATTGTGGTAGCTAGATGTAAACAAACTTCTAGAATAAACAGATTATTTTGTTACACAAGTATGTCATTTGCACTACCCCCTGTATAGGCTCTGTGCACAGCTGCAGTCTTGACAGAAAGGGGCTGCCATTGTTGTTTCGCGGGCTATGTGACGTCAGAGCGCAGAACTGGGAGTACATCGATCTAGTACGAGTTAAAGGTGGGAAGTCACGGGTTTGACTGCCATTCCAGTGCACTTTCACGTGTAGAAGGTTGGAAAAACACGGATTACGGGTTGCCTGGAACGCGGCATAAGAGCCCGTCGCTAATCAGTGAAGTCAGCGCATCACTGCAGCTGCCGTTAGAAGCGTCCCGGTTGCTATACAGTCAGCGTTCTGAGACGTGCGGTTAGGACTGCGCATGCGCATTGGCTGATCTAGCCTGAAAAATAAGCTTTTTATAACGCTATTTGAGCAAAAGAAACTACATTTATGACACAGTTGTTGTCAGATTTCATTGGTGATTTCAAATATGAAATTTAATCGTAAGCTTATTGAACAGTTTGGGAGAATTTAATGTTTCCTCATACAAAGTGATAGGAGCTGCACTTGCATGTCCAAGAGGCGTTTCAAAGATGGCCGCCGAGTGACATGTGTAAGGTCCACGCACTTGGCCCAATGAAGGTATCCAGCGAAGACCCCGACGTCGTGGTGGCCTACCTCTCCCTCGGGGCCCAGGGCGATCTAGATGAGTGGAGTGAAAGGCTTACAGCAGCGTGGGATCGAGGATGTCAACTCTGGGAACCCATGAACGTTCCTCTGGCCCATAGCCTTCCCAGTCCACAAGATATTCTAAGAGACCACCACGGCGCCGGGAGTCCAAGATCTCGTCGAATTTGTAGATGGTACCTGGATTAACGATAGAGGGGGTTTTTCCGTCGGGCCAGGCTCTGTGGAGAGAGAAACAGGGGGATGGTGAGGTTTCAGCAGTGATACATGGAAGGAGGGGTGAATCTTATACTGTGGAGGAAGTTGGAGTTGATATGTGACCGGGTTTATCTGTTTGAGGATGGTGAAGGGGCCAACATATCTGGGTCTGAGCTTCTTGCAGGGCAGGCACATTCTGATGTCCCGTGTTGACAGCCATACCTTTTGACCCGGTTGGTAAGAGGGAGTCTCAGCCCTTCGAAGGTCTGCGGTAGTCTTGCCCCTGCGCACTGCCCGCTGAAGCTAATGGTGAGCTGTGTCCCAGACCCTCTCACTCTAATCGACAGAAGGGACATCCGACGGTTCCCCGGACCAGGGGAATAGGGGAGGCTGGTACCAGAGTACGCACTGGAAGGGAGTGAGTCCAGTGGATGGCTGATGAAGGGAGTTTTGCGCGTACTCTGCCCAGCCTAGGAACTGGTTCCAAGAGTTCTGGTGGCCATGGCAGAAGGTTCGTAGAAAACGCCCAATTTCTTGGATTTTCCTCTCCGTCTGCCTGTTAGACTGGGGATGGTATCCTGACGAAAGAGATCTTTCAGCAGCGAGATGGTGCTGTTGGCCCCTGGGTGGCCAGTGCCCAGAGAAGTGTGAACGGATTGAATCAGGGGAGTGTGTTGTGCTATGGTGACATACTGTACTCCTTGTGGACAGCCCGGCGGAGTGGTAGTTGAAGCATTGGCGGAGGTAGCTGGATTATTGTTCCATTGGATGGGGCTTACGATGATTTCCTTGGAGAGAATGGATTCTGGTTCCTCACTGAACTCTTCAGGAGCATGAAGACGAGAGAGAGTGTCCCCTTTCACATTTTTTGGGCCTGGACGATAGGAAATGGTAAAATTGAATCTAGTGAAAAAGAGCGCCCATTCTTGGGGCCTGGACGATAGGAAATGGTGAAATTGAATCTCGTGAAAAAGAGAGCCCATGTTGCCTGACAAGGATTGAGTCTCTTGGCGTCTCGTAAAAACTTTAGGTTTTTATGGTCAGTGAGGACACTGAATGGATGATGTGCTCCCTCCAACCAATGCCTCCATTCCTCCAGGGCTAACTTGATAGCAAGGAGTTCCTTGTTGCTGATATCGTAATTTTTCTCCACCGGGCTGAGTTTACGAGAGAAGAAGGCACATGGATGGAGTTTGTCTGGAGTCCCCTGCTGTTGTGAAAGCACCGCTCCTACTCCCGTAGTGGAGGCGTCCACCTCCACCACGAAGGGCTTGTTGGGGTCTGAATGGATGAGGAGCAGTGCAGAGGTGAAAGCTTTCTTCAGGGTTTCAAAGGCTTAAGTGGCAGCTGGTGACCAGGACAAGTGGTAAAACACATATAAGGGAATTTTGTCAACAATATAAGTATTATTCAACTTTGTGTTTAAAACGGACTTTGGAGTGTCTTGAAAAAGAAATTCTAATCATTGAAGGGAACGTGATGAGACAACCTTCTGTTAATTTACAAGAGTGGTCTGACAAAAAGTCAAAGTTGAGAGAAGTAGGTTTTTGTCAGTAAAAGATATGGACGGTCCTACCTCATTCTTTTTTAACTTGGAGCACAAAAGTGTTCAAGAAAAAAAGATGTATAGCTTGAAAAATAGTCATGGTCATGACACAAGTGATCCTATAGAAATGCCAGACTGGTAGTAGACTTTTATTCTAAGTTATAACTTGAAGCTTTGCTGTCTCAATTAGAAGAATGGTGTAGCATTTTAGGAGATTTTTTTCACCTGCAATTTTTATTTATGGTCCTAAGTATAACAAAAATAAAAAGCAGAACCACGTGATGATTAACTTTTTGTTTGGGCAGGCAAAAATGGCAATCTGGCTATCACGTAAAGCTAAATTAAATGGTATGGGGTCAATTTATGAAGGTTTAATAACCTGCAATTTTTATTTATGGTCCTAAGTATAACAAAAATAAAAAGCAGAACCACGTGATGATTAACTTCTTGTTTGGGCAGGCAAAAATGGCAATCTGGCTATCACGTAAAGGTAAATTAAATGGTATGGGGTCAACTGATGAAGTTTCAATTTTAAAGGGTTTAATAAAATCAAGGTTAAAGGTGGAATATGCTTATTATCAATTGGTTAAAGATATCGAGACTTTTAACTATATTTGGGGGGTGAACAAGTGTTTGCGTGAAACTGACATTGATGGTTCTTTGCAAATTTATGTTTAATTGTATTTTATTGAGATGTTTTTGGTTTGGTTTTAAACTTGTTGTTTATTTTATTATGTAATGGTGGGTATTTTGTGTAGATCTTATGTAATTATGTAATTTTTTAAAGGAAAAATTGTAATTAAAGATATGTTTAAAGTCAAAGTCTCTCTCTCTCTCTGATTTTTTTTTTTTTTTTTTATATCTTGTTTTATTTCCATTTAGTGTTCTGTTCTTTTGGATCTTCTTAAGATTTTGTACTGCCTTATTGTATTTGTGTTTTCCTGCGCAATGTGAACTTGCCTCAAGAATCAGTTCACTTCCAAAATAAAAGTTCTGGAAGTGAATCATGTAGAGAGCCCTTTGAAGCAGCATTGAAACTGCAATTTGACCTTCAAACCGTTGACCACAATTTTGGTCTATTATATGGAGAAAAATCCTTAGAAAGTTTCTCAAAAACCTTAATTTCTTTGCAACTATTAACATGATAACGTCTTGGATGGCATGGGGGTGAGTAAATTATCAGTAAATTTTTATTCTTGAAGTGAAGTATTTCTTTAAAGGGTTAGTTCACCCAAAAATGAAAATTCTGTCATTAATTACTCACCCTCATGTCCTTTCAAACCCGTAAGACCTTCGTTCATCTTCGGAACACAAATTAAAATATTTTTGACCCTGCATAGACAGCAATACAACTGAAATGTTCCCAAGACCAGAAACGTAGCAAGGAGATCTGTAAAATAATCCATGTGACCTTGGGGGTTCAACCGTAATTTTACGAAGCTACGAGAATAATTTTTGTGCGCAAAAGAAAAAAAAATAATGACTTTATTCAACAATTCGTCTCCTCCGCCTCACCCTGTAGCGCCATTTTGGAGAGTATCCACTGCACGTAAACAGCATATGCTGTTCTGTGTCAGCTGCGTCAAACTGTTTGAATCCCTTTGACCTAAACTATTTACTTGAAGAACTAAGATTTTAAGTTAATCCATTTAATCCCATTTAAATTAAGGTTTTCATTTATAAAGCTCTTAAAATGTTACTGACTGGTGTTTTAGTGAATATGAAATATGGAAAATGGAATCTGGAATCTGCAAATATGGAAAAAATAAAGGGTCTCAATTAAATATGTGCGGTGTCACATGGTTAGTGTAAATTGTTACATGACCAGAGCAGTTTACTTCCTGTTTGCACCATGAGAAGATGATGGCTGCATCAAATCTCCAAAACAAAAGGCTAGTAAAGTACGTTAACATAAAGATATGACAGAGATTTTTGGTACATGTTATCTTTAAGGTATCTAGCATTAATATATGAATTCACAATAATTGTTGAGTGTGGTCATAGAATGAGTAATCATGTTGATGGCAATGATTGTGACCGGTGGCGGTGGGATAACAGTGCATTTAGGTATTGTGTACTGTCCAGTCTAGGGTTGGAGAGATCGATGACAAAAGATAAAACTGAAATAATAAGTAGCCTAACGACAGTTCCTCCCCTCCTGTCTCAGCTTACAATAACCACAAAGTTTTTGACTCGTAAGGCTTTTCTTTATTTTCTTCGTAAACCAATAATTAACAGAAGCATCTCTTCGGAAGGGGTTTCAGGCCAAAACAACCAAAAAAGGAGAACTAAGTTTTTAGAAAAGATTAACTTGCCTAACAAAGAAAATTACAAATAAAACACAACAACCTGCCCTAGCTCCCCAACTAAACATAAACAGGAGAAAACGCTCCGGTTACTGACGTAACCTCGGTTCCCTGAGATAAGGGAACGAGCGTTGTGTATGGGGAAACTCCTGTTTACACTGATACTGAAGCCTGATTTGTTCACGTTTGTGTAGCTGCACAAACCAATGGCGCTCTAGCCCACTAGAATGGGCGGAGCCAACCCCTATATAAGTCGGCTCAGAGCGCCATTTCATCAGAATCATTCGACTGAAGCGACAGTCATCGATTCGCATGCAGCTTGTAGCACGGCAAGTGATACAACGCTCGTTCGCTTATGTCAGGGAACCGAGGTTACGTCAGTAACCGGAGCGTTCCCTTTCGAACATTCTCTCATGTTGTGTATTGGGAACGCATCCAATCACGTCATGCTAAGAGCAGATATAGAACTACCCGCTCTGCGAGCCCAATCTAGGAGCACTTAATTAAGGACTCCAAAGAACATGAGCCAAACTGAGTCCCAAGCACTGCTGAGGACTACAGATATAACTAATAACCTAATAACTAATAATAAATAAAGTGATAACGGCTCACAGCGCCATTTCATCAGAATCATTCGACTGAAGCGACAGTCATCGATTCGCGTGCAGCTTGTAGCACGGCAAGTGATACAACGCTCGTTCGCTTATGTCAGGGAACCGAGGTTACATCAGTAACCGGAGCGTTCCCTTTCGAACATTCTCTCATGTTGTGTATTGGGAACGCATCCAATCACGTCATGCTAAGAGCAGATATAGAACTACCCGCTCTGCGAGCCCAATCTAGGAGCACTTAATTAAGGACTCCAAAGAACATGAGCCAAACTGAGTCCCAAGCACTGCTGAGGACTACAGATATAACTAATAACCTAATAACTAATAATAAATAAAGTGATAAAGTGAGCCCTCACCCCTATGGGGCATTGCAAGCCTTCTGAGGCATAAGCCAAGGCTATAGCATTTACTATCCAGCAGGAAAGTCTTTGCTTCGTAACCGGCAGCCCTTTACAGCGGCCTCCAAAGCAGACAAACAGGGCCCTCACTGGGCAGAGTGGATTGGGACCCTGCTCACCGTCTGCAGCGGGGAGCGCTAGAAGGGTAATAACCTGGGCTCTAAACGGAGTTGAGAGCAACTTAGGTACATAACTGTGTCTTGGTTTGAGGACGACCTTACAGTCATTAGGCGCACACTCCAGACAGGAAGCACTGACTGACAGTGCCTGCAAGTCACCCACTCGCTTGACCGACGCTAATGCCAAAAAGAGGGCAGTCTTAAGCGACATGGGCCGCAAGTCTGCCGAATGGAGCGGCTCAAAAGGCTGGCCCTTTAGGGCCCTCAGGACTATGGATAAGTCCCAGGTCAGCACGGTCTGAGGGCGAGCAGGATACAATCTCTGGGCGCCCTTCAAGAACTTAATGACCAAGTCGTTTCAGCAGACTGACTGGCCAGCTTTGAGGGAATGATTCGCTGCGATAGCTGCCACATAAACTTTGAGCGTGGAAGGGGCACACCCGTTATCCAGAAGCTCTTGTAAAAAGGACAGCACGTGGGATACGTCACAAGATACCGGGTCCAGGCTTCGTGCTTCGGCTTCACTGAAGACTGACCATTTAAGAGCGTAGAGCCGTCTCGTAGACGATGCTCTAGCCTCCAAAATGGTGTTGCACACTCTCGTTGAGAGCCGCAAAGGCTCCCGTCGAGGTTCCAGACATGAAGGCTCCACAGCTCCGGCCGGGGGTGCCAAATCATGCCCTTCGCCTGTGAGAGAAGATGCCTCCGTAATGGTATCGGCCACGGGGCAGCTGCTAACAGCTGCATTAACTCGGGGAACCAAGTTTGGTTCCTCCAAAGTGGGGCCACCAGGAGGATTGAGCAACCGACTTCCATGACCCGCCTGATGACCTGAGGAAGCAGGGCAATCGGGGGGAAGGCGTACAGGCGAGATCTGGGCCAGTAGTGGGTAGGGTTGGGTATCGTTTGGTTTTTTTTCGATACCGGTGCCAAATCTGTACTT